>NW_027109320.1:123256-126365 GCF_000696795.3 Halyomorpha halys
AAAAAAAAAAAAAAAAAAAAAGGTTAAGCAAAGAGGTGGTGTTTAGCAAATCAGAAGCGAACCACGTGGACCATCTCAGGAGCGCCTTCCAGTGAATGCGAGAGTTTGATCTGAAGCTATCCCGAGGAAAGTCAGGAAAGTTACTGGGGCAAAACCAAATCAGTTTCTCAGGACACACTATTTCCACAGACGGAGTGATACGTTCAGAAAGTATCAGCTCTACAACGGATAGCGGTAGCCACGGATGTGAAGGGAGTGCTGAGGTTGCTAGGGGCACTGAACTATTACAGGAGATTTGTCCCGGGTATGGCTGAATATCTGGTACCCCTGAACAACCTACTAAAGAAGGGTAATGCAATTGTAGTGACACCAGGCATGGCGCATAATATCCGGAAATGCATCGAACAGTTGCAGCGAGAACCGTTCCTGGCGTTCCATGATTTCGAAAAGTAGTTCACACTCACGACCGATGCAAGCGAGTATGCTCTGGGGCGGTACTTTTGCATAAGAGTAAAGAAGGTGAGCAGCCAGTAGCATTCACGAGTCGGCTCGAATAGCATAATAAAATTCAAAGATGATTGGGCAACTGATATCGGCCTGAATTCTAGGTTTGATTAGTTTTTATGAAAATTAATAACTAACAGAAAGGCGTAGAATTTAATGGAGAGTAAGGAAAAATTGCATAAAGAGATTAGGTAGGTTGCAAAAAACCTGCTTTGCTTTGCTAGTGGCACAACTTAAACAATATATATATTTTTAATTTTCTATTGGACGTCTTGCAAAGATATTACTGTTAACTTTATTGTATTGTTAATATATATTAATTCAAAAAATATGTTTAACATTGTTATTAAATTAGTTATCTTTTGTGGAACAGAGGGAGTAGAATGTTGACTTGGCTTTAATCTATTTGTTATCAATGATAAACATAACCTATTTCAGGAAGGTAGTTTATATCTCCTTATTTAGAATGTGTCTGTTGTTTAATTATTTAAGAAATTATTTATTTGTGACAATAATATGTTATTATCAGAAATACAAGACTAATAAGGAGAAAACACAATGTAATTATAGATAGATGTTAAATCAGGTAATTGTTTAAAAAGTTTTTTAACTAGAAATTGTGATATATTGTAATTGTGGTATGCATGGTATGCAGTTGAGAATTTATTTTAGATACCTGAAGATGGGATGACTACATAAAAAAGTTGTTATTGTTTATTAATTATGTAAAATAAATAGTTGAAAGAAGGAAGAGTGTTTTCAATTCATAAGTTCAAATTAGATTTGAAACTCTTCCAGTAGAAGATATAAACTTATATTGTCTAATGTATATTTATGTTAAAATGGTGATTGTTTATTATATATTTTTAGTATTATTTATTTATTTTATTATTACTTAAGCATTATTATATTATTTATATTACAATCATATTAAAAAGGTGTAGCTAACGCGTTTTTTTTTTTCCTCGTACTATTTTTTCGCCTCATGAGGGAGTTCAGGAAACTCTGTAGTTTGGTCAGTGTTTTGTAGAGGTGTCTCATGAGTGGAGCTGCGTTGGACGAATGATGGCCTTGTATATTTGTAGCTTCAGACGCAGTGATAGTTGTTGTGACGTCAGGAGATGGTAGAGCCAATGCGACTTCTACCTGGCTTTAGTCTCCTTCTGGTGTGACTGGAGAGGGTGAGGTGCCTATCTAGAGTCACGCCGAGGTAGAGGATGGTGTTGGAGATATTCCGACCCTCGTCATCCACGACGAATCGCTGGGGTAGCTTGCTCTTCTTGTCTTCTGAAAGGACATGACGATGGCATCCGTCTTAGCTGGGTTAACCCTGATGCCATCCTTCTTAAGAGCAGCTACGATGGTGGCAGAGGCGGCTTGTGCGTGGTGGAGGGCCAGATCTGCTCTCATGCTGGAGGCGTAGACTCCTATATCATCGGCATAGGCTGCTACCATTGCGTGGCGATGTTTGATGGCGACCACTGGCGCCGTGAAGACTACAAATAATAGAGGTCCCAGCACAGACCCTTGAGGCACTCCGCAGGTGGTGAGGGCTGGGGGCGACGAATCTCCACCAACCCTGACCACGAATGATCTATCGCTGAGGTAGTTCCTGACCAATCGACACAGGGCGGCGGGAAACCTGAACTCCTCCAGCCGTTGAAGTAGCGCTCTCAAAGGCCTGGTTACAGTCCAACGAGATTCATTCGCTCTATGGTGTGAGCCTACAACTTCACCAGATGGTCACATGAGACACCTCGTTGAAAGACGGTTTGCTCGGGTGGTATCACGGCTGCCTCCTTGCAGTGCTCCATGAGGTGGTCGTGTATGAGGCGCTCAACGATCTTACTCATGTGCGAGAGGAGGCTGATCGGGCGATAATGCTCAGGCAAGTCAGCTTTCTTCCCTTGCTTGAGTAGTGGCTCCACGATCCCACGGTTCCAGGCAGTCGGGAAGTACGAGATCCTCATGGATGAGTTGAAGATGTTCAGCAGGTAGGCTTTAGGCTTTAGGCTCCAGAGGATTTGTTTCCCTTGGAGCGACGCATTACCGACTCTAGACGGCCAAGGGTGGAGAAAATGGGCTTCTCAACGGGGCTCGGAGGTCTTTCTGGTGGTGGTGGAGGTGCACTAGTCGTCCGCTGAGCATCCCCCGCAGCATAGCATGAGGCCAGAAGGGCAGCCTGTTCACCCGACGTCATCAGATTATTCCCAACGGTGAGATGCACAGTCCTCCTCTTGGTAACGAAAGTCCTAACCAGCTTCCAGAACTGTCTGTGGTCTTCGTGGGTTCTGCGAAGCTGGTCATGCCACAGCGCCGTCTTCCAGTCCCCGATCCCTCTAAAACAGAATTAAAAAAAAGTGAATTAATAAGTGCATTACTGTGAAAGAGAAAAAGTAATTCATGTTGGGTCTTACCTTTTTCTACCTTTGGTATTTTAAGGTTACCTGTTATGTTTAATGTTATATATGAGCTATCCATTCTAAAAGGAGCTATTTTAAGTCCGGAGGTGAGGGGTCTCCTCGTGTTGTATCGCATATAAGATAAAATAAAAAAAAATTAATTCATAAAGACGATAGATAATGGTGAAATAATAATAAAACAG
>NW_027109320.1:131260-131711 GCF_000696795.3 Halyomorpha halys
ATCGGTTACTGGATATCGATATCAAAATATCGGATATCGGAGACAAAATATCGATATTTCGATAATATCGATATCGATATCCCATCCCTAGTGTACAGGTGATTACGAACAGTTTCTTTTCTCTTTTCCTCTACATCGAGTGAATTTTTATTTCTTATGTAGGACAGGGTACCAGGTTCATTTCAATTTTACTTCACATTTATTTATTTTTCTTTAGAGTTCCTCCATACGAAGGAACTGGAGGGAGGGAGCCTCTAAATAACAACAAGAACTACGTACTAATAGGATTAGCTATCTTTAAGTTTAACAAACCATGTGTCTATAGATACCATATGATTCTAATAATAAAAGCCAGTTATTGAGATACTCTTGTGTTGTTACTCTGCCCGAACCCCTTTTTATTTTGATTAATCCTTCCAGTTCTAATCGTAAGTGGTGCCGAAACCCGGGA
>NW_027109320.1:132331-134723 GCF_000696795.3 Halyomorpha halys
CTGTTTTGGTATTGTTGTAGTGATTTCAGGGCTGTTGGGTAGAGATAGTGTAGTAGTGGTGCGCCGTGTAGGAGTGATGGTCGTAGTATTACTTTTTAGATGAGGTGTTTGAGTTGGTATGATCTTGATTTGACGATTTGTATTCTGTGCAGTGAAAGATAGATGTGTTTCTAGTTTAATGCCTAGGTAAGTGAGATGTTTCTTGGTTTGTATTGTCTGTTCGTTGAGTTTAGGTGCTCTTTTAGGAGTTTTCTTGTATGAGAAAATGATGGCGTCTGTTTTTTGTGGATTGATGTGAATGTTTATGTCTCGTAGTTTGTTAGTGATGAGTTGGGCCGCTGCACCGGCCTGGTCCATGGTCTTGTCTGAATTCATGCTCGCCGAGTATATGGCTATGTCATCAGCATTTGCAGATATTTGAACATCGTCAAATTTAGTCCCGACAATGTGGGTAGGATATATATTGAATAGGACTGGCGCAAGAACCGAATCCTGGGGGACACCACAAGTGACGGGCTTGGGAGTGGAGATTTCAGTTTTGTCCCGGACTGAGAAAGTCCGGTCACTGATGTAGGACCCAATAATGTCGACCAGTTGGTCCGGGAATTGGTGAAGCCTGAGTTGTTGGATTAGTGTGGAGTGGGATACAGAGTCAAATGCCTGTGTACTGTCTAATGAGATCATGGCTGTGGCAAGGTTCCTATTTAGGTTGTTTGCTGCATCGCATTGCAGCTTGGGCACATTGTGGTAGCAGCTCACACCACCCGAGGACCCGGATTGTTCCGGGGGGATGACGTCGTGCGTGTCGCAGTGTTTGTGGATGTGTATGAGGACTAGCTTCTCACAAATTTTTGAGATATGATTGAGGAGGCTGATGGGCCGGTAGTCTACCGGATTCGCTCCTCGTTTTCTGGGCTTGCGGAGTGGAACAACGATAGCATGTTTCCACTCCATTGGAAAATATCTGAGGCGAGATCAGGAGTTATATATGTTAAGGAGAAACATTTGGGCTTTTCTGGGGAGCTGTTTGAGTAGGACATACGATATGCTGTCCTTTCCTGCGGACTTGTTTCCCTTTGTTTTCCTCAGTGTTGCAGTCAGGTCTTTGTATGTTGAGAAAATGGTGTTTTGTGTGTTTTCGGTCTGGGGTTGGTGGTGGTAAACAGAGACGGTGCGTGCTTTGTCACGTTGTAGGTAGTAGTCAGATAGAACGTCTGTCTGATCTGCGGGAGTGAGCTCATCGCCTCGATGGAGTTTCACCGATTTCGATTTGGTGTTATGACTTCGGACTAGTTTCTAGAAGTTTTTGGGATCGTAGTGTGTGCGGCGTAGTTGTCCATGCCAAGACGTCCCTTTCCACTGCGACATAAGGGATGTTATTTGTCTTGTGAGACTGTTAATGATCGGTCTGTAGGTCTGGTCTTTAGTCCTGTACCAGCAGTTTTTGATTTTATTGCGTTGTTTTATGAGAGTGAGTATGTGTTGGGTTGGTGTGCGTAGGTGTATTGGTGTGGATGTGAATGTGGGTATTGATGTGTTTGAAGCGTCTCGTATGGTTTGTTGTAGAATGTCAATGGCCATATTTATGTCTTGTGGTGAGGTGTAATGTTGGGTATGTTATCGTATACGTGTGTTTTGTAGAGTTTCTAGTCGGCTTATCGAAAATTTTATTTGATGTCTGTAGGTGGGGTCGGTTTTGTGTGCTTGTCTAACTGATAAAGTACTGGTAGGTGGTCACTGTCACTAAACTCTAGTGTAGTGCAGTTAGTGAATCTGTGTGGTTGTTGCGTGAGAAGTAGGTCAAGTGTAGATGTGTATGAGGGGTTTGATGTATGTCTGTAGGTGTGTGCATCAGGGTGTATTATTGTGTATTTTGTTTTAGTCAGGTAGTTTCCTAGTGCATTGCCTTTTGCGCAGTTCCAAGAATGGTGTTTGGCGTTTAGGTCACGCTAGGTTTTAGTATGATGTGTTGTCTGTCGTTCTCGATGTCACAGAGAAAGGTCTTGAGTGTGTCCGGTTTGGCTTCGGTAGACGCAGGTGATTTCGTAGGAGTGTTCTAGTCATACTTGTATTGTAATGACTGTGTGTTTGTTGTCGTGAAGTGAGGAATCGTTGATGATTTTTTTAGTTGAGGTTGAGGGGCCTCTTGGGTGTTTGTGGTGGAAGGCCTAATGGTTTCCCTCATGGTTTGCAAGATTTTGATCTTGTCAGCCCTTTTTTCTTAGCCCTTTATAAGAACAATGTTCCGATATTATTATATCGAAATGTCCATATATTGTTTAAAATGATTAAAATATTATATAAGGATTTTAAAATAGGAATATCGATAGTTTATTTTGATAATTACATATTTTTTTTCGAAATTGTACATTGTAGTAATATCGATATGAAA
>NW_027109320.1:137956-140500 GCF_000696795.3 Halyomorpha halys
ATAAAACTTAAGTGAAGTCAGGTAAAAACTATTAAAAAAAAGGAAAAAGAGGCATAGAAATAAGGCACGTACTTGCTGATTTAATACTGATTTATTCCCCAACTTAATCTGCCTTATATACATTCTGAGTGTTTGTTTATGGGGGAGATAGCATTAGGCCTGATACTATGCCTGGTCATTCTATAACCCCCCCCCCCCTACCAGTTTATGAACACACCTTATAAACTCTAAAAATGAAAAATGATTTTAGAACATAAAATTTTCAAACTCATATTTGAAAGATAAAAGGGTGGGGAAAAAAAAACAAAAACAAAAAATACGACAACACAACAACAAAACACAAAATATACACTTCACTTTGAAAGAAACAAAAACATTTGGTACTCTCTTAAGCTATATACATTTTTAACTGTTGTTGCACACACAAACTGAAATACTCAATCTAAAACTATATACAAAATAAAGCAAAACAAACTTTACACGCGTGTGATGCGATGAATACGCCAGCCTTCAACGGCGTCCCGAAATTGGGAATTTCAGTTGTTCTATGTGGACCGTCCTTCTCTTTTTTTTTGCTCATTGACACTCTCTATCGTAACCGCATTGTGCTCTCTAATTACAATAACCCGGAATGGACCCTCGTATCTCTGTAGCTCCTTGCTTCTGTTTGTTCCCACCCGGACATTTGAATTGTGGCGCGCTACGCGTTTCGTCTTTTCTCGCATAATCCTCTCTTTGACCTTACCCCATCGCTTATGTAATGCCATAACGTTATTTATATCCTCGCTGTCGCCCCCAGCCGTGGCTCGATAATCCCGTCGTTGCCCCCCAAGCCTATAAAAGATTTCGAAGGGAGAAAACCCAGTTACGGTATGAATGGAACTATTGTAGGCCGCAATCGCTTTTATCATAGCTTCATCGGGTTCCAATCCCTTTTCCAGCTGGTATAAACCCGTAGATGGTCGCCTAAGGTGCTATGAAGTCTCTCGATGTCTCCCCTACTCTTTGGATGTCCCGGTGTATTCAGATGCCACTCCACGTCCAGATTTTTCATTTTATCCCGAATCAGACTGTTGTCAATTCCCCCCCCCCATCTAACAAAATACGGTCCGGAACGCCATAAAATTGGAACCACGTTTTCAATGCTCCTAGCACTGCGTCTGCTAATTTATCCCTGACTAAGTGCGCTATAGCTACCTTACTGAAGATATCCATGGCGGTTATCCATTTGTGACCCTTCCAGGTGAAGGAATCTATTTGAAGATCGACGAGCGGAGTATCAGCTGTGGGGGTTCCATCCAGCATTGCTCTTGGTAGGTGTCTGTCGTATTTCGTGGTAAGGCATACGTCACAGCTTCCTCTGACCTCCTGGATCGTTTTCTCCATACCCCATCAAAAGTACTGGCGCTTAGGGCCTGCAGCGTCTCGTTCACCCCGCGATGATTCGTCTTCCCCTGAAGCTAACGTCACCTCCTTTTGTCGCTCCTCGTCCCGCAGTGTGTCTACCATCCTCAAGCACCAGATGAACGTGCGAACTATGCCTATTTCTTTCGAACGCCACAGCCTTCTGACCTCTTCCCAAATGATCGCATTTCCGACATAGAGGTGATGGATGCATCCCTAAGTGCACGACAAATTTGGTATACTCTGGCTCCCGGTTCCGACCAGATGGTGTTAATCTGACTTCGTCCGTAGCTGCCATATTTTACCTTCATCAGTCCGAACGTCCTCGTATTCCATATTATCTGCCTCGGTTTGTCGTTCACTATCTCATCCACTTCTTCCATCTCCATGGGTCTGCCTCCTGTCAAACTATCATCTTCAGACGGTAGGCCCCCTCATCCTGCCCGGGTATTCTCCTCGCCAGGCGTCCATTCCCTGAGAAACTGCCTCAGACCTCCGGAAGGTTCCCTCTGGTCTCCATCAATGGCATTTATCGTTATCACCCTAGAAAGCCAATCCGCGACATTTTCCTTCCCAGGCTTGTACACCACTTCAATGTTATATTGATTGAGCAGCTCTTTCCAGCGGGTAACCCTCGCGGATGACTCCATCAATTTACCTACCCATTGGAGTGGTCGATGATCAGTTTGCACTCTAAATTTGTGGAAAATTGGTTTAACTAATATACTAATTTAAGGACTAAATTGCTCTTATTGGTTTCCTTCGCTAACTGCACCTTTAGTATGGTGTCCAGGAAACTTGTCTTCCACTGCACCTCGTCTGCGCTCTGCGTTTCCCTCATCTTTTCGGTCACCAGATAGAAGTGGGTTAATAGTAGGGATGGGATATCGATATCGATATTATCGAAATATCGATATTTTGCCTCCGATATCCGATACTTTGATATCGATATCCAGTAACCGATAATATCGGAATATCGATATTTCCCTTCGATAATATCGGAATATCGGTTTCTAAACCCAAAAAAAAAAAGTCGCAACTTAATAGTAGAGATATATAAAAGAAATGTTGTCTAAAAATGTATAAGGTCATATATTCATATTCCGATATTATTTAATCCAAATATCAATATTTGCTAAA
>NW_027109320.1:140550-140973 GCF_000696795.3 Halyomorpha halys
GAAATGTTGTCTAAAAATGTATAAGGTCATATATTCATATTCCGATATTATTTAATCCAAATATCAATATTTGCTAAAGAAAATGTTAATTATAGTATTTTGATATTTAATATTGATAATGTCATATTCATTTCGATAATTTTTTATTTCTAACGTTAGCAACAATATTCCGATATTAATTTATACAGTAGTCTAATATTATTTTATTGAAATATCGATATTTTGTTTAAAAGTACTAGACAAATTTAAAGTGAAATATTCTTTAGATGACCTCTCTTCAGACCATAGCCCGGTTCTACTTCACATCCATTCTAATCCTATTCCTAAACCCTCTCCCCCTTCATTGGTTACAGGAAGGGTAAACTGGAATAATTTTCGGACTGATCTTGAAAACGTACTTGATTTAAAAATTCCACTAAAAAC
>NW_027109320.1:143242-143590 GCF_000696795.3 Halyomorpha halys
CGATATTGAAGATTAGAAACTATATTTCGATATTTATTCTTATAGAAATATCGATATTTTATGAAAGAAAACTATAAAATTTATGAAAAGCTAAACTAAGGAATTTCGATATTTTATTTAAATTAATATAATTATTTAAATTAATATTTTAATTAAATAAATTCATATTCCTTTCGATATTCGACATTGTTACTAATATCGATATAGAAGATTAGAAAAACTATTCCGATATTTTCTCATCAAAATATCGATATTTGGCATAAAAAGATTAAGAAAATCTTATAAAAAGCTTGAAAATAGTTTTTCCATAGTTTTTCAATTGTTATTAATATCGGTATAAAATATTCG
>NW_027109320.1:143717-144022 GCF_000696795.3 Halyomorpha halys
GATATTTTACATTGTCTTTAATATCTATATCGAAGATTAGAAACGATATTTCGATATGTTATTTTATAGAAATACCCATATTTTATGAAAGAAAATTTTGACATTTTATAAAAATCTGAAATAAGTTATTTCGATATTTTATTTTGATAATTTCATATTCATTTCGAAATTTCACATTGTTGAAAAAATCGATATCGATATTTCTATATTTTTTAATAGAAATATCGATGTTTGTTATTAAAATTAAGGAAATTTTATAAAAAGCATAAAAATAGTTTTTCAACATTTTAAATTGATAAATTCAT
>NW_027109321.1:0-1476 GCF_000696795.3 Halyomorpha halys
TTGGTGATTTTTTAACCTAATTTCAGTAACTTCTACTTTAGAAAAAAAGAAAATGCACTTTACAGATCCGAAATCGGACCATCCGTTCAAGAGTAAATAGAAAAGTAAATTCTGGTGCGTCCCAGGAAGGGTACATTTAGCCTTAACTCGCGATCTTTTTGGGTACTAATTCTGAAATTTTAGTACGAATTAGTACTAATTAGGTACTAATTCGTGTATAAGTTTCAACTCAAAATTCAAAAAGTGCCGGGCCAGGGACATGCACCTATTTTGTTGGGCGTATTCAGGATTTACTTCTGTTGGAGGAAAAGGAGGGAGGTAAAAATAACGAAACCTAGAAACCAAACTGAAGTACTTATTAAAAAATGCTTTTAATACCAGTTGTTGAGTAACGAAATGTGCTGTGTCATAAGAGTCACATTCAAATTTTGAAATGCAAATTTTTGCATTTTAATTTGTCTATTGAAGTAATATAAGTGTCAATGAATCGGATGTAAAGTTATAAACTAAAAAAAAGTGTCTTTTTTTGTTTCAAAAAATATCTCGAAAACAGACATCATTGGAAAAAACATATTACATCTAACATTAAAGAATATTGAAAATTTATCGTATTAAACTTTTTTGAACGGAAACGGGCTTATTTGTCGTGAACTGTACTTTTTTTTAAAATGCTCCCAATCAATTTTTTACAGCATTCAATTCAGTTCTAATAATACTAGTTTAAGTCTTTATGTCAACGCTCTTCACTAAATATCAGTCAAATTAGCTAGTGAAACATGGAACATAAGACCTTGTCAATTAATTTATTCATAAATAAAAAAATGACACGAATTAATTGACAGGTTTTAATACTACTAGATGTTAATTAATCACTCTCACAATAAGCACAATAAACATTTTTTTTTTATGCTTGATTTTAATTGTTCAGATATTAATAAGATGAAAAATACATTATTGTTTAAAAATAATAAACTTATTAAGATTGCCTTTCGATTCAGATTCTTCGTTTTGACGTTATCGTTGGTTATTTAATTAAAGGAAAGACATTACCGAAGGATCCCATTGGTGCAGACATCACGGAAATTGAAAGCAGAAGTGCTGTGCAATGCGGTTTTACTGCATCCAAACTTGTGTCTACATCCTGGGCCCTGTTTCATAATAAAGTACACACTAATACTATTAATCTTGTAGATTTATCTTAATTCAATTACACAGACTTGTACAATAGTAACTTGAACTTTAGTATTTTTTAATATCTGTAATATCACTAATAGTTATCCCTATCATGAAAAAAATAAGTATTAGTATTATTACCACACTAGTTTCTACACTTGTACTATGAACTAATACTATTAACTTTTATTATGAAACAGGGCCCTGGTGGTAGACAAAACTTTCTTAAGGCTAAATGTACCCTTCCTGGGACGCACCAGAATTTACTTTTCTATTTACTCTTGAACGGATGGTCCGATTTCG
>NW_027109321.1:7856-20077 GCF_000696795.3 Halyomorpha halys
CCATCTCTTGAAAAAAAATCTTACTAAAAATCGGTACATTTAGCCTTAAGAGTGATGAGCTCCATGGCCTGAAAGGACCTCAAATGAATTTTTCAAGACATGCTAAGTTGAAATATAAAGTATAAGTGTGAACCGATCATATTAGTTCTTACAAAATGACCCGTTTTGTGAATATGACTATAAAATGACAGATTATTTAAAGGAGAAAAATTATGTTCATTGGTCAGGAAAAACGAAGAGAAATCCTGAAGAGTTGCTGAATAAAGAATAATTTGATATTTGGAAGTCTATTTTGCATCTTTTCCTTGAGAATTGATAATGTATATAAAAAAAATATATTAGAATCATTAAATAATTTGTATAAACTCAAAATTAGTCTAGTAATACTATCGATTGCAGAATATAAATGGCTCTGGGGACAACGAAAGCGAAGCATAAACTCACTACTGAAATATCATTTTCATAAAATATTGTTGTTTAACAAATATAAGTGAAATTTAGAGATACTAAATGTGGGAAAAACCTGCTGTGTTGTTGCGCTGACTTGTAGTTTGGTCATTGATGACACAGGAAGGGGTATTTTCGAAGTACCAATTGGTGGACGTCCATCACCTCTTGCTGGCCGGTCGGGTTTGACAGTAGGCTACAACATAATATATGCTTTGTTGTCTGAAGCATTTATAGACTAGTTTATTTTATAAGCTTTACTTATTTTAAAGTTTAGATTTGACGTTAAAGATTAGTTGATTATACCAATTCATTATACATACCAACGCTACAGAAGATGGAAGACGTAGTGTCCTTGAACATTTATTTTTTTCAGGCTATAAATAAAATCACATTGAGAATGTACAGAATTAAATTTTGTATAAAAATAAAAACAATCATTAAAATTTGATACTTAAGATTAACAATTGCCTAAAATTTTAACCTGATTATTATTATGTGACCTTATTAACTTGAAAGAAAACAAAGACATATATTGCTTCGCTATGATGCTTTCATATCTGTCACCCCAGTGAATATGTGGTTAAGTCGAATTTTGGTCAAAATGAGTTGAGTGGTCTAAGAGAATCACAGAGGCAACATCTTCATTGTGCATAAGTGTCTAAGTCAGTCAACGTTTTAAAACAGAGTTATTGCGATGTGTTTTTTTCAACGGTCGGTGAACAATTAGTTAACTCTATTATCTAATTAGTGATAAGACATATCAAATTGGTGTAAAACAAGTAACAAGTTACCAACGTTTTGGTAGTATTGACGAAATTTCGATGATTTACCACAAACACCTGATTTTACATAAATGTTTAACTTTAACTTTAACTTTAAAAGTTGTCCCCTGAAAAGTAAGGAATTTTGACTTAACCACATATTCACTGGGGTTACAGATATATTTTTTTTAGTGTTATTTTAGGCAAGCCTGAATGTTCTACTGAAGCGAGATACGAAGTACTAACCTTTAATCCCACTCCACTCTGTTGTTCTGTGACATTCTGAAATGTTTCTGAGCTTTGAATGCAACATTTTTCCTGTTTGAAAAGAAAAATGATTTAATTATTCTGATTAACTGACAAGCTAAATTAATAAAGATAGGTCGCTGACATGAAAGTTTTTGGGACTGAAGTTTTCAACGTAACTCATAACGTAAAGTATTTTTAAAAGCCAGAGGGTACAGTTGAAAATTTTTACTGAACTTATTTTTTTTTCGCTATAGTATTGAGAAAATCGTGAATTTTTAACAAACTACCAGCATGTTATTATTCATCTAATCTTGCGGTTTTATCCGAGTTAAATATTGATTATATGTGTATGTTACACTTAGGATGAGTCTAAGCAACTAACGGCTTATCTACCAAAAAAAGGATTTTTTAAAAATATAACAGGTAGTTTCTAAAATTACTGCGTTTACGTAAAAAAACTCTACAGCCTCTGTAGGGTAGCTCTCTGGGAAAATGATTCAATCGTAGAGTCAATGCCAGATAACGTACATAAATATTTATTTGTTTATCATTAATTATTATTGGAGCCCGGGTAGCCCTGGGGAAAGGCGCGTTGCTACCAACTCCAAGGACCAGAGTTCGAATCCAGCTGGGCAGAAAATTGTTTTCTGTTTCACTGTAGCCGTGAGTCAACTCCTGTGGGTTCTGGAGCCCTCCTGGTGTCCATCCAGTCTCTCACAATGGGTACCCTTAATAGGGTAAAAATCTGGCGGTCGAACGTGATTCTGACCAAACCACCTCCTTGCACAACCGTTGGTCTAGTACTTCCTTACAAAGTACTGAACCCCTGTCGCTTCATGGGTTATAGCGGTACAGATTTTAATTTTTTTAAATTTTAATAATTATTATTTTATCCGTTATTTAATGAGCAATTTCCTAACTATTAGAAAAGCTCTGGAGTACCAATGGCATGGAACAAGATTTCATCGAAACTTCAGCAGATTATTTTTAAAACAATCATGGTTTCTAAGTCTGATAAGCCGTGTTTTTGCTAATACTAGTCCAATTCAGATGTTCTTTTTTTTGTTTTTGTGTAGAATTCTATCATCTTTCGAATTAGCAGCTAACCATAATGTTCCAAATGATTTCATAGTTTTCGAGAAAAGAAAAATTATATATATAATTTTCGATAATTATTTTAACCGTTTGGAATAGATTTTTTTTAATAACAGTCTTATTGCACATATACCACATAAGTACAACCACTATTAAAATATCAGTTTCATTGTCGATAATACCTACGCCTACGCAAGCTTTTCATTATACGGTTACTGCGTACTTTCTTATGCGTTGTAGCTTGATGGTAGATAGCCTAATTCCGTCTCCAATTAATAACATATCTAACACAAAAAGATTTTTTCAAATTGGACTGTTACTTTCTGTAATGAGCGAGTTCAGGCAAAGAAACTCTTCAGCTTAATATATTATAATAGTTTTGATATAGTATTGATTAAGAAATAATTATTGGTAATTTCCTAAATTCGGGTATTTAGAAGGTCTTTTGTATAATAATCTTTGAAACAAATATTAAAATTATTCAATATTCTACTAGCCCATCCTTGGCTATCGTGCCATTCGGTAATATCCTGACCAGTAACGATATACAATAGAAAATTATGATTGTTGGGTTTGTTAATCATGATAGTTTATAAACCACCACTCAGTATAAAACTTAGTGGACCTAAACATTTCAAACAATTTTAGATTTCTATGGTTTTCTTACAATATTGTCTTATTCCGTTTTACTGACACCAGTAAGAGCTCAGAGTTATTTTTTTACCATTATTATATATATTATATTTATGATTTATCAGATTTATTTATTTATCATTGTTTATTTTTTTACCATTACGACCCAAGTCATATTTTCTTGCAGTTAGTTGCTAACATAGTGGAATGCTTTCAGGTAATCTTTGTATGTCTCCTCAAACATTCATTTACGTTGCTGTTTTCAATGTATAATCCATAATCAGTCTACTGATTTTTTTTTATTTGTCATTTCAATTCGTTATGAAGTGTTTTAATTGTCCGTTCATTAAGTGAGAATCAAATGATCTGTCACAATTCACGAGTTCATCTCTTTGCTATTATCACGTCCCTTTTGTAATATGGGTATTGTAATGAATACATATTGTATGTTTTAAGTGAATATACTAATTATTGTTCAGAGTGTATCTTAAGTTTTGAGAGATATAGGAAAACAAAGATTGGATTCAAAGTATACACTTTAAAGATCACTGTCATATTTATTTTTATGAGCGATGCTCATCTCCTTCAGAAGGCTTGTCATGAAGTAACATGTTTACGGAGGATTGATCAAAACAAATAACATGACCCCAATAAGCTGGGTGAGGTACAGTCTGAAGTTGTCTTATTATACAAAAACCTAATAAATGTGAAGTTGTAAGTTTTAGAATTTGTCCAAAAAGAGGATTGATTGTAGTAGTTTGGTGGTTAACGGTATTTAGGAATTGCTAATTATTTATAATCAATTTAGATTTAGTTTAACTATTAAAATTTATCGGATATCCGCGTAAATGAGATACTTACTCTTTTGCTGTAATCTGAATTTTTTTCTCTACTGGGATGTTTTACAGCAGTTTCAAAATTTCGCTTACAGTGTTGCACGACATTGTTAACTGATTCGGACTCGGTTACCATGTCCACTACGAGGTATCGGGTCTGTTCTTTTTCTTGTCTTAACTGAAAAACAAATGGATTATTCGATTTTACATTTAAATACTAATATTATTCTTACATTGCGTTTCTGGTGATTGGATACTATTAATGTACGTTGATTTAATCTATCTCACTTATTCCTTAAATTATAGGCCAATCACCTTTAAGTTAATATCAGGTTTTTATTGCTTCAGTTTTCTAACTATTCTGAGATATAATTGAGTATACATGGTCGTTTTGAATTATGTAAAAACAAAGAAATATGGTATTACTCAGAAGAGTAAATTCAACTTACTTTGAAAATAATAATAACACTAAAATGAAAAACGTGATGCCGCTAATTTCTTTGGAAGTTATTCTTGACAAAATTAAAATAATTACATGAGTGTATGACATAGATTCGAATATAACCTTCGTTAATTTAAAACTGCTTGAAAATAGTAGGAATAACCACATAAAAAATAGACATTGTGTCGAAATAAGTAATGGTAGAATAAAGCTATTGGTGAACATTCCTAGCATCGAAAAAGAATTAGAAGTATTTTTAGTTTAAAACAATAATTTCTTATATGCTTTTTTATTTGGATGGGATGCGATAAAAATTCTATCTCCACCAAGAAGATGAATGACGGTTGGAAAAAGACTCTCTCTCTCTCTCTCTCAAAAAAAGAAAAATCTATTTTCAAATGAGAATAAAAATATGAAAATTAGAAATATATTATAACGTTTGGAAAAGGATAGAAAATAAGGATTGATAAAATCAATTAAGAAGTACCTGTCAATTTTCGCCATTTACAGATATGTGTAGGTCGAGTTCATCGCCATAAAGCTCATTTACATTTTTTAAATAAATAGAAGACTACATAGTGTTATCTTCGAAATATCGATAAAACTATAAAGACTATAAAACCGGCTTTTGTTTTGCAATTATGTATACATTACCGATCTTGTTATGTGGCAGAAGTTCATAGTCAATCAAAAGAAACCCTAAATCAGATTATATATACTCGTATAATTAACATTCAAAATTTTAGTGTTTATGTGATACCAGTTCTCAAATTATGAAATTTATTCATATAATGATGTATATTATTATATAAGCTTAAAAGTTTAGTGGAAGATTTAACACCCTCCGATATGAGATACTGAAAAATCACAAAATACAGGATGTTTCCTCTTGATACTAGAGTGGGTTTCAAATATCCTATCGATGATCTTGGTGTTTACTTTACTCTTTGCTAAAAGGTGATACTTTAACAACATTTAACAACTACTTTACTTACATTAGAAAATTTTGATATCTCCAGGAACGAGAAAACGAATCGTTAATTTTAGAAATGTCAGTTCAAAATTATTTATAAATGATTTTTTACATAATCAATTCTCCGAAGTTTGAACAAATTTGTATTAGAAGTCTAAGGATTTAATCATAGAACACATTTTAAATTTTAAAGCATTCGAATTTTAACGTTGGGTCAGCTTATTTTTCTCCATTATTCAATTGTTGAACGCGGGGGTGGTGGACACAAATAAAATATTGTTACTGTTTTATTAGATACGGTTAAATAACATAAAACGTTGTTACTGTAGTGAGAACAAACAACAAAAGTTCATAACAAAAGGTTTGACAACTACCAACTGACAACTCTGGCAACTGCCCGTTAGACCAAGTACACGGTTAGAGAACTACAATAGATATATTTACCCTTTGCCTCAGAGGAACTTGTATCCAATAAAAATTGAATTTTTATATCTCACTTTAATATCAATAAATATTTTTGGTGCTTAAGCTCTTTGTGAAATAAACGAATCAAATATTCAGGAGTACATGAGATGGTGCCTGATTGTTTGCTGTAAAAAAATCAAAACCCTTTCTCTCGGAAGCTTTGGAAATCGAAATTCACCTTAATAAATGTCAGTTTTATGATCAGTATATTCCAACAACAACTTTCCACAGTCATGAACTGTACTGAGCTTGCGTAGTACAGATTTTGGGGAAGAAAAACCCGTACTGCGCATGCTCTGTACAGTTCTTGGCAATCAAGATTGGTCGTTGGAACAGATCTAATATTTATCAGCACACATTTTTATAATGTTTAAGTACTTTTGTAAAATTGAAATAATCGTCAAACAACTGCCAAGTTCCATCTACTGTGAGTTGATTACAATACAAAAAAAAATGCTCAATAATGTTTAGCATTTGCGTGTATTAATTATTGTTCTCTATTTGAAAAACTTCTTTCAGGAGTTGATTAAATAGTTGTGCCAAAATGAAGAACAGATTAAATCGTTCTCAAGGAATCTTATTAATTTCCTTTCGTCATTGAGGAAAATGAGAATTTACGACTAAGTGAATTTAATGAACCAACTGTTTGCATTTATCAAATTGAGAACCACTTCTGACTTTTCATCAAATAAAAGGACTGAGTATACTATCTAACATGCAAAGCACTAGCATCTATACTACCTGTTTCAGTATGGGTGCCGACAGCTGCTCTTCTGGGTCCTCCGTAAGCAGAGGTGAGCGAATCGTTTCTGTGGCGTCTACGAATTCGTCGTCTGTAGAATACATCCCTTCTTCTTGACGAACCTATAATAGAAATGCTAATTATGTTCATTCAATATGTATTATAGTTTTCTTTCATAAGTATAATATGATGAACATAAATTAAAACCTCTACAATGCTAGTTTGTTAATTACAATAATTCTTCTTCAATCAGGAGTCACTCAAACTAAATTAATATTAATATTATTCTAAAAAAAAAAAAGATTCCTAAAGATTTTTTTCAACAATTTAAAAAGCTGGTGATGCCAACAACTTCAATCTATAAAAAAAATTACCATCTTCTATAACTTATTTTATATTATCAAAATAAACCATGCTATTTGGATGTGTATGAATATTGTTTTATACAATTATTCTTTGCTTAAATAGAAGAATAGAATTTCAGCGGTAGAGAAATAATGTTACTTAAAAAAAAGTAGAGAGAAGGAGATATTGTGAACGGAAATGAGTAAAGATTTCAAAAACGATGTTGTAAGATAATGCTTAGTGTTATTGTTCTTTACTTGGATTTCCACTCAAGCCTTCATTTACCGTCTAACTTTGTTATGTCTTGTGGGAATTTCAATTATTTTTTTAATATTATTATTTTTTATTTCGAATAACCCTTTTAAAGGGAACGATAAATCAACTTTGGTCATAGTTGTTTCGAGCCTTCCGCTCCTTCTCCTCCAGAGTCCATTTCCTTCCACGAGTTGATTTTATCATTTCCCGAAAACCTGCCTCTTGTATAGTTTTTTGAAATATTATTCTGTCAGTTATATCTGTGTGTTCATACCGATATTCTTCATGTCATTTTCCACTTCTCGAAACCAAGTGAGTTTGGATTTGTAATTTCTTAATAGGTTAAAGAGCTGCTTTATTAGTCTATTTTTAATATTATATTATATACCTTTGTGTATTTAAAAATCAATTGATCTTATTAATATGAATATAACAATTCATTTATGATCAAGATATTTAAAGTTTTTCTACATTGACTTGTTATTTGTTAGTTTTTTTTTAAAATAGTATGTATCATATGTAAATACACAATTAAAAAGCTAAGGGGAAGAACATGCTATGTAAAATTTTAGGGGAAAATATTTTTAATATTTTTACTTGGAAATATATTTTTAAATACTTAAGATTGAGGTAGTTTCAATAAGTTGAATTTCAGTGTTCATAAAACCATTTGATACAATTAGCTTCTTTTTAGATATTCAATTATGAATATGAGCAAATTTTGTATTTTTAATCAGAGTAGTTCATTTATTTATTTTTTATGTTTGTATAAATGTAGAAATTAATTAGTGAGCTAAATTTGATTCTAAGTTTAGTTAAGTTATCTATGTCTTAATATTATCAATTAAGCAATAAAGTGTATCTAATAAAATAAACGCATATTGAATTTTTGCTGCTTAAAAATCCAGTTTCGATTGATAAGGTAGTAAGTAGTGCTGAGCATTAAGGCAAGAAAAAGATATAAAACGAGAGACAAACGAAATTTCTAATTACATATTTTGAATATATATTGATTTTATAACTTTATTTTAATATCCACATTTATTTACACACGTTATATATTCATGTAAATATATCCATGTTTCAATCACTTTAATTCACTAAATGTCATCAATGTTTAGATTTTTAAATTTATTTCCTCTTATCCAGAATTTTGTGTGCACCTGTTACAGTAAACGTCGTTCTATCATATTATGGAAAAATATAAAGTAAATTTAGATTTAATATAAAAAGACATATTTAATCAAAATTTACTTTAGAGACTCTTTATTTCTTAATTGATAATATTAATACATAGATAAATTAACCAACCTTGTTTGAATCAAATTTAGCTCCCTAAATAATTTCTACATTTATGCAGACATATAAAATAAATAAATAAACTACTCTGATTAAAAACACAAAGTTTTCTCCATAATTGAAGATCTAAAAGAAGCTAATTGTATTAAATGGTTTATGAACACTGGAATTCAACTTGTTAAAACTACCTCAATCTTATATAAAATTATTTTTCCAAGCAAAAATATTAAAAATAATTTCCTCTAAAATTTTACATATTATATAAGCTATAACTTTTTAATTGAGTATTTACATATGAACACACTATTAAAAAAAAACAACTAACAAATTAGGTTTTTAATAGATTTAATATATCCATATGTACAGTGAAAACCTAGTCTCTTTCAGAAATGTTGGATGGTGGCAGTTATGATGGTTTGAATTTATGCTTTATAAACATAATACAAATATAACTGGAGACTAGTTATTTTTTTAATTTTATTGGTTACATTTCGGGCTAACGGGCTCACCTTCGGGGCAAAAGCAATGTGCAATAACCATTTAATAATCAATGATTATGTTGAAAATTGGTTGAATCTCATATATGTACGGTCCCTTTTAAGTCTTTAGACATAAGTTTATTTAAGGACAGGTGCTAACTTACATGAAATTCTTGGTAAACAGAACCACCCGAGCTACTATTGCGATCCCATTCAATTTTGTGGCATTGCTCGCTCTGAAAAAAAAAATAATAATAATTTTGTATTGATGTGTGTGTATTATAATTAGATAAAGGGCCTTAAATGTATTTAAAAAATAATATTAGCTCCATTAAAGTTATGCATTACTCTTTTGTTCCTATGACTAAATTAATATAATATTTAATATTATCCATTTTCTAACAGGATATCATCTCTAATTTTTTGTAATCTATTAGACAATTGCATGTTCTGTGATCGCAGTGGTAAAAATTTTAGTGGACCCTTAAAAATGTATGAAAAGAAAAGAAAACAATCACAGATTGCATAAAAAAGTTTCCAGTAAGCACATTACTACTTACCGGAAATAAAATTCTCACTTCCTAATGGTTATCTCTTACTTCTACTGAAAGTAAGAATGATAAAATAAATCTATAGTTTGTACCTTGAGGACTTCAATCAACAATTCCTCCCAGGAATTTCAATTAAAAAAATGTTCATATTCAAAATATTTTAGATAAAGTTTTTATTTAAGTGCACAAAAAGGTCATTGTAGTCTCAAATAGATAATGTATTGATCTTGCCAAATTTTCACCCATTCAGGCATCATCAAGGCATTAGTGTACAATAAAAAATAATTGATGCTTAACTCTAAACTCCACTGACGGGGTGTTTGAAGTAGAGCACCAATTAGTTTTGATTGTACGAAAATGCCCTAATGATATCTGAATAAGCCAAAATTTGACAAGATCGATAAATTATGATAAATCGATAATAATTTGAGACTACAATGGCTTTTTTGTATACTTCACTCATAAATGGTCTCCGCCCATTGGTATTCTGTTTTTGGAATATAGTTTTAATTTGCTTTTTTAGCATCCTTGCAAATCTTTTGCCAGTTGTAATTATGAGGAATTGATGTTCAAGAAAATTGCATAATAGCAATTGTGAAAGAGGGAAGCTCTCAAGAATGATACAGAGGAAAAAAACATCGGATAGCAATATCGATATCGATATTATATCGGACCTAAAATATCGATATTTTAAAATATCGAAATATAGATATCGAAAATTTAACGAATTAAAGTAATAATAATTATAAAATGGTACCATAGCAAGATATTGGAAGACTTATTTGATGTCATACCTTATCAAAATACATAAGAAACTCTTAATAACTATGAAATAAAGCAACACCACGACAACAACATAAAAAATATTAACTAAAATATAATAGTTTTATTGAAGAAAATTTAAAAATAGAATATCGATATTTTATTTAGATAATTACATATTTATTTCAATATTTTCTATTGTTGTAATATCGATATGGTATATAAGAGCAATATTCCGATATTATTTTATCGAAATATCGATATATTGTTTCAAATGACTAAAATAACATATAGAAATTTTAAAATAGAAATATCGATATTTAATTTTGATATTTCGTATTTATTTCGATATTATACATTGTTGTAATTTCAATGTGGAATCTTATATTCCGAACAATATTCCGATATAATTTTTTCGAAATATTGATATATTGTTTAAATTGACAAGAATATTATATAGGGATTTTAAAATAGGAATATCAATATTTTATTTTGATAATTACATTTTTTTTTCGAAAGTTTGTATTATTGTAATATCAATATGGTATATAAGTACAATATTCCGATATTATTTTATCGAAATGTCTATATATTGTTTAATATGACTAGAATATTATATAGGGATTTTAAAATAGGAATATCGATATTTTATTTTGATAATTACATATTTTTTTCGATATTTTAAATTGTAATAATATCGATATGAAACATAAACAACAAGATTCCGATATTATTTTATCTAAATATCAATATTTTGTTTAAAAATACTAGAACTTTGTATAGGATAATTAAAAATGGAATATCGATATTCTATTTTGATAAATACATATTTGTTTCGATATTTTGTATTATTATAATATCACTATGGTATATAAGAACAATGTTCCGATAATATTTTAACGAAATATCGATATATTGTTTAAAATGAATAAAATATTATATAGGGATTTTAAAATAGGAATATCGATATTTTATTTTGATAATTACATGTTACATAAATATATATACATATGGTATATAAGAACAATATTCCGATAATATTTTATTGAAATATCGATATTTTCTTGAAAATGACTAAAATATCATATAGAGATTTTAAAATAAAAATATCGATATTTTATTTTTTAGAAAATAAATCGTATAAACATTAATACATAAATATTTCCAATAAATTGCATTTACAATATAAAAAAATTAATTTCCAGGTGACGCTAAGTCATATTTTTCCTAGAAAAGAGGCAGTAGGAAAACCGTTTGGGAATCACTAATGTAGCTCATTTCCTCATGAATGTTAATCTGTGGATAGTTAGCTCTAGTAATTGTGAGAAGATTTATTTATCGATATTTACAACAATGTCAAGTATTGAAAGGAATCTTTTTTAATCAATTTAAAATATCGATATTTCTGTAAAAACAAATTCAAAAATCGTTGCTAATCATCTAAATCGATATTATCAACAATGTTGAATACCGGAATGAATATGAAATCATCAAAATAATATATCCATATACCTTCTTTTTTTTCTTTTTTTAAAATAAAATGTTATAGTTTTCATTCATAAAATATCGTTATTTCTATAAAACAAAATATGGAAATATCGTTTCTAATATTTTATACCTACATTAATAACAATGTAAAGGAAATATCGAAAGGAACATGAATTTATAAATTTCAAATATCGAAAACTATTTTCAAGCTTTTTATAAAATTTTCTTAATCTTTTTAAGTCAAATATCGATATAATAATATTATAATATAATATGATATTTCGATGAGAAAATATCGGAATAGTTTTTCTAATCTTCTATATCGATATTAGTAACAATGTCGAATATCGAAAGGAATATGAATTTATCAAAATAAAATATCGAAATTCTTCACTT
>NW_027109321.1:20757-36129 GCF_000696795.3 Halyomorpha halys
ATTAGAATACTGTTTCAATTATCGATATAGATATTAATAACATTATCAAAGATCGAATGGATTTTATATTATTGTAGCAATATATCAATCTTTTGATAAAATAATTGTTGCTAGCGTTAGAAATAAAAAATTATCGAAATGAATATGACATTATCAATATTAAATATCAAAATACTATAATTAACATTTTCTTTACTAAATATTGATATTTGGATTAAATAATATCGAAATATGACCTTTCTTTTATATATCTCTACTATTAAGGTGCGACCTTTTTTTTTTTTTTTTTATAAACCGATATTATCGAAGGGAAATATCGATATTCCGATATTATCGGTTACTTGATATCGATATCAAAATATCGGATATCGGAGACAAAATATCGATATTTCGATAATATCGATATCGATATCCCATCCCTACTTTGAGGGGAAATGAAACGATAAGAGAAAACAAATACGTAGTCATAAATTGATGGCCAATCTTGAATGAAATGAAATCACTTTATCAATTCTAAATTCTTATTTGCTGCGCATAGATAGTCATACATACCTCAACATTGTTTTCGCACTTCTCTACATCGTCAGACATTTTTCATTTCAATAAACTTACAAGGAGGGCCGGCCTCGTCCTGAAAAACAAAAGTATGGTAGAAATGAAATATATATTCTTTTATCTGAAACACATAGAACAGTGGTTCCCAAACATTTTTGTCCTACCGCCTCCTTTCCAGGAAAAATGTGACGCTAACGAAAATGTTAGCCCCCCCTGGAAATGAATTGTTTTAAGATGTTAATGGCAATTAATAGGAAATATATATGTATTAATACATCTGACTTTTTCGTAAAATATAGCAAAGAAAGGTGTAAATTAGAAACATTGAACTTTGAAATTATGAAACTATTCATTGAACTCTTGTTTGTGTAACCTCTCCCCCACCCCCCACCGATTTGCGAACAATCTTCGTAAACTTATACTGCACAATATAATAATATATATATAAAGAAAATCACGAAAAACTATCGATAATGAACCTTAGACAATAAACAATAGGCGAACATTCCTCGTTAACTTATCTTGTACAATAGAATGACTTATAAAAAAAAAAAATTACAATAAATACGAGTGTGAAACTAAAAAGAAACTTGTGCCTCTGCTAGAAAAATAAAAACGAAAGAAAATCACGCAATCTCTGTATATGATTAAATAATAACACGGAAAAATTAATATGCACAAAAATTGATTCTTCTTGCCCGCTATGAGTTCTTATAACATATTTCTACGAATATATTTCTACATATGCTACGAGAAAAAAAAACAACGTAACAAATAAAATAAAGTACATTTTATAAAATCTTATTCTGCAGAGGTTATAAGAGGACAGTCCAGCCTTTATGAAGTCGTTATAGTGATAATACGTAACAACTACGTAAAGTTGTTATGTTATTCGTTAAACATTTAACGTATTATTTTCAGTAAAGTTAGTTTATCTAATTGAGTATTGTGTTTTACTGAAACACTACAAATGGCGAAGAGGATTGGATTGCCGTACATGTGGTTTAGCCATGTTAAGGGAGTTCATTATGTGTAAACAACAGAAAAGTTGAAGCTACCTTCAGAACAGGAATACAATTTTTGAATTTTCCTTGAATTGTGTCGAGTTTGAACGAAAATGGGTGCAAAAAAGACCTGAAGTTAAGTCGGAACTCAGAGAGAATTTTACCTGATAAAGATTAGGACGTTTCTAAGTCTCGAATAAAATAAAATTTATTCCTAATGGGATCGAGAATGACCGAAAGCCCTCATATTTAATTCATTGAATGATTCAGTGCATAAACAGATTTCCAACCAAGCTGTTCCCAACACGCTAGAAGAAATAAATTGTACTGAATTATTAAATTTGTTTGTTGTGAATTTTTGTGGTACAGAATCAGTGATTGCTGCACGACATTTTATCACGCCATGAAGGATAGAGCTGAATGATGAAGAGTGTCGAATTAAAATGATTGAAGGTAGTTGTGGAGTTTCCGTAAAATACAACACTGAATTAGATAAACAAACTTTACTGAGCATTGTATGTTAAATAGGTTTTTAACAAATAAAATAACAATTAATTTAATTTTTTTTTATTCAATACCAGATCGCGCTGTTGGATCCTACATGGTCATTATAACAGTTTGATTTTTTTTGTTTTTGTTTAATAATTGGTTATATCATGACAACTATATCGCTAAGTTGCTAAGTTATACACGAAATACTGTTATCTCTGGAGCATGTTGGCCAATATCCCAAATACCCCCAAAACAAAATTCTGTTCCTGTAAAACTCAGGAAGGATCATGGGTTCAGTACTTGTAAGGAAGTCTCGTTCCTAAATCCACGATTCTTTGAGGTTTTGATTTAATCACGCGTCCTGTTAGTATTAATGGAACCTAAAATTATTTTAGGCAAAAATGGCAACACTGTAAATTTTTAACTTCATTACTGGAATTCCCTTCTAAAACACTTATTATAGAGACACATTACTGACCTATCATACACGAAATAATGAAGGTTATAACCTATACTAACCAAAGTTCACTAATGGAATTATCCTAATGAAATTTTTTTTACCGCCTTATAATAAAGCAAAAGTTGAATCCACGACTAGAGAAGTTAACAAGGTTTTGATAAAAACAGTTAACTGGATTCGTTAAAATATAATTGACAATACCAATTTCCTGACATAATTTTGACCAAAAAAAATTAATTAAACATCTACGCATTAATATTTTACTTTGTTTTCGTTTATAACTATTTATTGTGTAAAATATACATACGCAACTAGTTCGTTCGTTTTTACAATCATAGTCTAATCCAAGTTGAACAACTCTCCCCGAATTCTTGCACTGAACATTAATCTTGCATCGTACTAAACACTATCAACTCTCTATGTAGCCCATCACATCGACAAACTAATCTAACCCTCATAGCTAATGGGGAATGAGAACTAAATGGTTGTGTGATGGTTTTTCGAGATCAAAGCTTATCAAATATACGTCTAATTAATATTGTAAATTTCAGAACCAACCTAAAACAAATTGTAATAATGTTGGTACTTTTGCTTATAAACTGCAATATATCTCTATGCATTACATACTCTTAAAATCCGATATTTCATTAATTTAAAATGAATTCTAAGAAAATTGTTGTTAACCATCTGCAGCAAAATATTTCCGTAACCCCGTCACCTCAAACTATAATGAATTACTTAAAAAAATCTTAATATTGTACTTACAGGTCACAAAGGATAACATAAATCTCCTTTGGCAATAAAAATGATTTCCACCTTAAAAATTAATGATAGTTTTTTGTCTTGAACTATGTAATAACATACTCATCTTGAAACGAATTTTGAAATCATCTGTGTTCTCCAGTAGCTTTAACGGTTAGGATTTGACATACCCTCATATGTTTTACTGCATTGAAATAATTTTTAGATGTAAATTAGTTACTTGTATCTTTACTTAATATATATAAAAAAGTTTCTTTTAATTCTTTAGAAATTAATTTCAGAAATATTTTCAATAATCCCTTCTGCGACTAAAAAAAATATTTATATAATCCTACATACGATACCATCGTAAAATAATATTCAAAAACGTTTTGTAAAATTTGAATAACAGTGATATCTGCACCCCTCATAGCAAAATCTGCTTAATGCAAAATGGTGTAGCTCATATTCATGTTATTGGCACCAAAGCAGTAGCAGTTTTTGACACACAAGGGAGATCTTTGTTGTGGTGGTGAGAACAGTAATGTACGTCAGATTAAGACGACTTAATTAGGGTTGCCAGTTATTGAATATGAATAATCGTTTATTTAACAATTAAATGCTCAAAATACACGTTGTTTTTATCTTTTAAAAAAATAACACTCTTTGAATTAAGCGGGAAAAAAAAATATTTAGATGTTTGCTGCTTTTACTATATGGAAATATTGAAATCATTGGGTCAAATTTTGAGTTCTCAAGGGAAATGAACCTTTTGGTTCATTGGTCTCCTGCATTCAAATAACCAAGTCTCGCAAAATGGTCTTTGTGTGGAGGGCCTAGCTCAAAAAACGAAAAACACATATTTAGTGTATGTTTATGCCTGGGATGTTACAGCAATTTTTTCGTTAAAATCCCACTTTAGAGAAAGTACCACTTTAGAGAAAGTGCCACTTTAGAGAAAGGGGGATTATACACATTTTTATGATTTTCTCAAACACAGCTTGATTGATTTTGATTAATCTGGGTAAATCGATGTAAATCGTACAATTACGTGGCATTTAATATAAGATAGGTATTATTCTCATTGAAATAGTAGAACGGGGTTTAAATGATGAATTCGAACCAGATATCACTCCATCCATTATAAACTCCCTAACCACTCAAATCCCCTAGTTTCTAATCTTGCATCCTAATCCATTCCTGACAATCCTCCAAGGCGCCTGAAAAGAAGATGGCCACGAGACCAGCTAATGTAAAATGTAATTAGAGTGCTACCAATGGGTAGTTTCTCTACACGCCTGTAACACTCCAATTTAACTTAGATCAGATTTACTAAATGTATTATAATGTACAGTTGTAAATAGCAATAAATAAATATTTAAAAAAAATTTATGAATTAAAAAAAAATCATTAATGGAAAAAAAAGCTATGAATGAATTAAACATAGTAAAAAAAGTGATAGATAACTAAAGGAGAAGAAAGGAAAAATAGAGACTGGAGTTCGAATTTGAAAAAAGCTGAGACCGACCGATCTTTCGCGTCGAGTTGATCGGCATTGTTATAATTAATGCTGTTGTTGACAGGATTTTGTACGCCGTTTTTCACTTTCAGGCGGTTTTGAATTTTGCTAGATTTAACTATCTTAAGTCTTCTTTTTCCGTTCTAAGCAAATATTTCAAAAGTGATATAGGATTTTTTTTTCTTTTCAAGGAACATCAAATAATACATAATTTGTTTCATCATATCAAATAATACATTATTTGTTTCATACATCAAATAATGTATTCATACATCAAATACATTACCGACAGGTAAGGCTAAATAAACAACCATCACAAATATTGAAGTCTACATACTCATACTTGACCTTAGTATTGCTTCAGATAATTATAAAATAAGGATAAGAAAAAAATCAATTTTGAATTAAGTGAATGAATTCTGGAATGAATGACATTGGATTACAGAATTTAAATTAAAAGCATAATTAAAATTTGGAGTACTGAATTAGTTAGTTTAGTGATTTCACAGTCGTCTAATGTATATTTCACAATCGAGCTCAACGAAAAATTAAAAAAGAAAACGCAGCCCATTGATACCTATGCATCATGGCTATTTCAGACATTTGCTGACAACTCATGAAACCGATGACGTCTCTAAACTACTGCCTCACTATGAAGGGGGAGTGTTCATGATTTCACGAGTTCATCAGGAGTGAAAAACTAAGAATTATAAATTCCGAATACTTTCATAATGCAAAATGTCTCACTAGTCCTAATGTTTTGGTATATTGGGTTCGGAATAATATTAAAAACTTGAATTTTCGTCCTTGGGAGACACGGAAGTAGAATAAATGTTTCTAGTACTTCGGTCTTTATAGAGCTCTGGTTGTTTATTAATACAGCTTAAAAAAAAAATTGTTTTTCCTAAAATGATTTTTTTTTAAATTTATTTATTTATTGACATTTACAACTGTATATAAAATAAAACAAGCAAATTTGAAGTAAGTTCCTAAAATGAGACTATAATTTGGCAAATATAAGGAACCTAATATTCCTGTGAAAAAAAAACAATCTAAAACTTTAAAGTGAATTTAACTAGCTTCATTCATTAGCTCATTATTTCTACAATTTTCTGAAATCTCAAACATTTTTCAAGACGACTTATTTTCGATGAATTAAAACTAATCTCTAAATCATGTAAAAATATATTCTTATGATGCCCGGGAGAATTTAAAATACGAAATATTAGTCATATTTCACAAATTCGATTGATAATAAACTGATAATAATTTGAGCATAATCGATAATAAATGAGATGACTGCGTTAAACAGTTTATTACATACAAATCATATTAAATATCATTATAAAACATATTAAATATCATTATAAAACATATTAAATATCATTATAAAACATATTAAAAAAATATTTTTTTTTATTTTTAATGAAATTTGAAGTATATCATTTGAATAAAAAACCTATTAATGAAATAAAACCGATTAAATTATTACTAAATCTATATAAAACAAATAAAACAAAAACAAAATATAAAGTTTGCCGGCGAAAAATGTCTCTAGAATGTTCCTTTGGTTTAGCAGATTCTACTTAAATATTTTTCTCCTCCTTCTTTTCTAAAATTTGTTCTATGATCATTAAAAATCTATTTTTCCAATTACAGTTTTATTTATTAGTTCCTATGATCTATTCCTATGTAACATAATCTATATAACATAACCTATGTAGAATAATTCCACTGCTTGTAACCCTGAAACTCAATCCATTTTGGTTAATGCAGTTGATGTTTAAACAAAACCTTAATTCGAAAACTATAATAATGAAAATTATTTACACGATTCGGAGTCTGATTGGACAAAGTGAGGAAACCTAGATTGGAAATAAATTAGTTCCCAAGCACTAGGATGCTCCAACCTTTGAAATAATGGACAAAACAAACGATGGAAATATAGTTTTTGAAATAACAGAATATAAACAAAAAATAAATAAATTTTTCAAAAATGTGGAGAAATTTAAATAGATCAATCAGGTTCATCAAAGCGACATAAGTAGTGAATTTTTTTACCTCTATATCTATTTTCTCCTTTATTTTTATCATATTGATTTAATAATTATGTGTTCTGTTGTTTTTTATAAACATTTCTTTTAAATACAATGTTTAGTTTTTTTAACGTTGTCGTTTTAATTATTGGCAGTTGGTTAGCAATTCAGTTTTTCACATGCGTAAGCAAAAGTAGTTGATGGAATCTTTTGAAATTGATACAAGACACATTTTTCACCTATTTCCAAATTTACTCCAAATTTAGGCCATATAGAGCTTGGTTGTTCACACACAAAGACAATTTTGCTTGGACTCAGAAAACCTCAAAAATTTTGCAAAATTGGAATAATTATAATAAAATTATTATAGTAAAAAATAATACTTCAATAGAAGATAAACGAATGTTTATAATTTTAACTATACTAATTAGAATATTAATCGTCAAATATATTTATAGAGTTTGCCGATTAAAATATGTTGATAAAGCCAAATTTCTGTTATATCTATGCAGCGGTGGATCAGAAAACTATAGGAGGCATAAATCCGCTTTGGACTGAAGCTGGTGTGATGGGGACCCTGGGTGATCTGTTGGAGCCCATTGCCTCTAGGTATCCCCCTGTCTCATCCTATCTGTCCTCTAGGATTACATCCGTCAGGATTACCTCTTCTTTCTTTCCCAACCTAGTTTTTGCCAGCATTTATCCTCCATATTTGGTTTTCTATTTCAATACTCCTACATTTCTTTTTACAAAGTATTTCAAAAAGGTATTTGACAAAATTTCTTATTTGGGATCATTTATTAGTTTGTATGCATATTGTAATATTTAGTTATCCAAAATAACCAAATTGAATTATTGGATTAGTGTATTTATATAATCGAAAATCTTTTAATGTGAGAACTTGATAAGTGGGCACATCAGGGCGAGGTTTCCAGAGTGCTTGGTTTGGGAAGGTTGTGGGTTCGATTCCCACCTGGGTTAGTCAAAAGTTATTCTAGATGGCCCCGAAATATTTGTATTCCACTCTGGCTACATATGTTCTTAATAAAGCACTGAAAGCAGATAAAAAAAATAAATAAAAAAAAACCTGTAACTTTATTCCATATAACTTCCATGTAGACGTCCGAAAACTAGGATCGGGATATAGTTGATATTCGCACATACTAAACTGCCACTAAATGTGTTTATAACTATTCAAAATCATTTTAATATAACTCATTTAATAATTTTTTTTGTTCTTAAATTAATTTTTAGTTATATTTAATTAATTAATTTAGTTAATTTATGAACCACAAAAAAAGGTAAGAAGTGATGTATCGGAGTAAAGTTGGAAATAGGTGAAAAATGTGTACAGCATCAATTTCAAAAGATTCCATAAACTACTTTTGCTTACGTATGTGAAAAACTGATTTGATAGCCAAATACCAATAATTAAGACGATAGCTTTACAACAAAACATTGTATTTAAAAACATGTTTATAAAATACTACAGAATATATTAGTATTAAATCAATATAATATAAATAAATGAGAAAATAATTAGATACAGAGGTGAGCAATTTCACTACTTATGTCGCTTTGATATATCTGATTGATCTATTTAATAATCTTTCTCCTCCACATTTTTGTAAAATTTATTTATTTTTTTAAATTTATATTCTGTTATATCAAAAACCATATTTTCGTCGATTGTTTTGTCCATTATTTAAAAGGTTAGAGCATCTAAGTGCTTAGGAACTAATTTTTTTCCAAACTAGGTCTCCTCACTTTGGCCAAGCATTTTTTATTATTATAGTTTTCGAAATAATGTTTTTTTAAACGTCAACTGCATTAACCGAAATGGATTGAGTTTCAGGTCTAATGGCTAGATTGAACAAGGCGCCGAGACCATCTATAGAAGTAAGAAGGGTTACAAGCAGTGGAATTATCCTAAATTTTTTTAATAGAAAAATATTTAAATAGAATCTGCTATACCGAAGCAACAAAATTAGAGATATTTTTTGCTAGCAAACTTTATATATATTTTTTGGTTTTATTTGTTTCATATAGATTTAATAATAATCTAATTTGTTGTATTTCATTAATAGATTTCATATACAAATTCCAATAAAAAAATATTTTTTAAATAATGTGTTTTATAATGATATTTATTAATATAATTGATATATTGTAATATAATTGGCTTATAATAATAGAAATAAGAAGGGTTACAAACAGTAAAATTATGGTACTTTTGAACTATTAAATATATATTTTTTAAATTTATTTATTGACATTTACAACTGTATAAAAAAAAAACATCAACCAAATATGAAGTAAGATCATAATGATATGAAACAGCATGTAGAGAAACTACCCAGTAGTAGAACTCTAAAAACATTTTACAATATAAGGTCACGACGCCATCTGCTTTTCAGGCGCCTCGGAGGATTGGCAGGAATGGAAGAGGAAGCAAGGTTAGAAACTAGTGGGTTTGGGTCGTTGGGGAGTTTATAATGGAAGGAATGATATCGGGTTCGGGCTAGATCGGTTACATAAGGAACATTTAGGTCTTTATGGATAGTTTTATTAGTAACAAAATAAGGAGCATTGAGGATTTTAGATTGTAAGGATTGGATACGAGAGGAATTTGAAGGTTTAGTGGAGCACCAAAGCTCAACTCCGTATGGGTCTTATTATTGTCATGTAGATCAGAATTTTGTAATGAGTTGGAAGTTTAGACCGTTTGTATAGTAAGTGCTGTAATAGTCGGAATCTGCATACAGTTTCCTGTCTTTTTAGTCTTGTGTGCGGATTCCAGGTTAGTAGTTTGTCAAGGTGTAGTCTAAGATAACGAATCTGTTTTACAGAGGTATGATCAACGGAGTGGATGTTCGGAATCCAAACTGGTGATCTAAACTAATAAATAAAACCAAAATTGGAAAAATATTATATATCTATGGTCCACTATCTTCATCTCATTAATTATATTAATTTTTTCTTCGCAAATGACCGTCACAAGCTTGCCAAAGGGCAGTGAACTTCAGCCACGTCTTACGACTGAGGTCCCATTTCTCGAGGTCCCCCAAAAAAAACCGAACCCAATTTCCGTAACGTGCTGTGTACAAATTTCGAACTTTATGATCTGGCTGAGAATTTTATTCAGCCAGATTTCACAGAAGAAGCTAGTAACATAGTCATATTTTATCGGAAACCTTGGATCACCTTCCCTACACGATATTTCTTCTGCATTCAACGCCAAAACTACCTCACTATAATACCACCTTCAGGGAACGCTTTATGCCACTCTGCACCAGAAGAATGTAGAGAACAATCTGAGTGGAGATGAAGATATAACTTCCAGGGTAGTTTCGGCTTTTGTATAACTGCACTTTGCCAGATGAGTACATAAATCCCGTAACATTCGAACTTCAAGACGAAGAAATTATCTCACCTGTGAGTTTGCACATGTTACCTACCTTGTAATAAAATTTGAAAGAAGATTTAATATGACCTCTAATTCGGACTAACTGGGAAATATGGTGACCAACGGTCTTAGTCATCAAGGGGTGCCTTTTGGTGGGGCATAACAACTCATGATTGGTGGCTATAGAGAGTAGATAGATATTGTGAGATACACGTCCTCCGCATGGCTTCAGAACCTCCAACAAAAGTATAGGTTGGCGATGAATCTGCGGATGGCTCAGCTACAAGTTAGAAAATCGTATAGAACATTGAACAAGAAGTGTGTCTCATGAAGCGGTACAGGGTTCTTGGTCTCCTCTTCCCGCATAAGGACTCATTTAAAGATATATTTAAAAGAAGGCACAGCAGATCAACCGGAAGTTACACGTAGGAGAATTTCCAAGGACCCAAGTAAATGAAAAAAGATAATCCGAGAAGGTATCATTAAGCAGCTAAATACAGATAAATAATAAAGTTTAAAATTTATAAATAACAAAAAAATAAAGTTTATAATTACAAATAATAGCTTATTTATTATTTATAATTATAACATTATTATTTATAACTATAATATTTTATAATTAGTAGAATCTTTATAAGTATAAGTTCTCAAATTGTAGACAATTTCCTCTATAATATGACAAGATATTCTGTCAGACGCTTTGGAGGTATAAAGTAAGAGATTCTTAAACAATTTTGAAGATTTAGCCGACAATCTGAAATATCATTCTGGTTTCTAAAAAAGTAAACTTTACAGCTTTTAGTAAAATTATCAAATGATAATTTGGGATTTTATTCGATGCTCACTGATATCTGTTTAAAACCATACCATCCACTTACGATTATACTTTGAGGGTTGACAAGATTATTTAAATTGATTATAAAACGCAAATCAACTTCCAATCATAACTAGAACGATATTATTACTATATATGTTTTTATTGAAAAATAATAGAATTTTTAGAATTAAAAATAAAACTTCTGTCTTTAATTAAAACTTCAAAGTTTTATATTGATTTGAAGAAAGGGATTCCCTAGTTTCTTCACAGAAACAGCAATGAAGTAAATAAGTAATGAAAAAATCCGTACTCATTCCAGTAGATGCGAAAAAATATATAATGGAATGCTCCAAATTTTACAAAGATATTATTATTGATTGTGAAATTTTTCCACACCCGGTGGGGGCCGCCCTCTACCCTACGCCACTGAATAATAAAAAATAAATGAATCAAATGAACAGACATCAAATATCCTTCTGTTTATTTTGTTAATCAAATATGAATTAATGTTTCACGTAATTATCATTTTCTCGAGTTTACACTACTATATATCATAATAAATTAATATATGGAATATTTTTTGTCTAAACTAAGGTTGTACAAACATACGTTTGCTTAAAACGTCTCCGTTCGACCAGAATGCCTAGCAGCTAATTCGCATTCAAAGAGAACGTGAAGTATGCCGGTAAGAATTATTTGAGGCACGTGCTTTATATTTTTGTGTCACAGATGTTCAAGCCGTAAATCCTGTTAAATTATGTTTCTTTTAGTATGACACATAAAGTAATAACCGTGATACCTCGTTTAAATGTATTATCTCCGGTTCTTATTGATTTTATTATTTCAAAATGATTTTATTTTTTCAAAGAGTCGATTTTTTCATCTGGAGCTATAATATTGACCTTATTTAATTATGTAATGATTACAAAACTATAGCTGACTAAAAAAAAGAATAGTATTTTCACTGAAGTAAAGATAAATTAAGAAGTCATAATTGATATTTTCACTGACACGATGGGTCTATTCAACAAGTAACGCCGTGGAGTGATGGAAGACCTCCTGATCGCTATTTAAAGAGAAAAATATGACTACCGGCGTCAAATAGGTTTCTGATTCAAGTGATTTAATTCCCATTTTCCCGCAAAAAAAAACAAAAAAACATTTTAAAGGCTTATCTCTTCAAAGCACCTAATAAAATATAGACTCGAGATGCATGTTACATTATTATAAGTATTACCACATATTTAAAAATTAAAAAAAAAAAATTTTGGAATTAAATATTTTACAAGGGCATAATTTTTATCAGAGCTACTAAAATCTTATTTTAAAAAAAAAATTATTTCCTATAATAAGTTGGGATGGGGCGACCGTTTTAATAACTTTAAGAAGTGAAGAATTCCTTCTTTTCGTTAAAAGAGGGAAAATGAAAAATATTTTAATTAATTAATTTTTAAGCAATTAATTTAAGTAATGCACAGTAAATGAGAGGTTATTACATTTTTTATTCATTGAACTCTAAGGGAGAGTTTATTAAATTTAATTAAGGACTATTAAACGTTAAAATAATATAAATTTTAAACGTAACGGAGTCAACGTGAAACGTGTAACGTGGTTAACGTTTAACGTGATACGTGTTAAACAATAAATAGCTTTCTTTTACCATTTTGATACCATTATTGACCGCCACCCAGACTAACATCCTCCAATCTACTTCATACGGCCAACTATCTTCTTCCAAAATGTGTTAATGTTTTCATGATATAGTTATGTTATCAAAATTTAAAAAAAAGGCTAAAAACATTTTTCAATATAAACATCTTTAATATATATAATTATTTTAGAATGTGGTAGAAAATGGGAAGGGAAAAGTTGATGCATGCATGCATATAAACATTTATATTAGGAACTACTAAATAATACCTACTTTCAACTTAATCGTTATGCAATTCATTAACTTCGAAGTTATTTCAACCTTTCAGAAAATTTTGATTAATACCTTTTTTTTAAAAGGATCGTGATTTCCTTCAATAAATAATAATATTACGCTGAAAGATTTTCTATTTCACAAATAATGAATCTAAACTTCGTTTATTTGTCCTTAACTATTTTTATATACCATCTGTGACGTTAATTTTCCCATCATATTTGTTCTATAAAGTTATTATATATTTACAAATTTATAAATATAAGCTGATCATCGACTAAGTTGTATTTCTCAGTAAATCAATATTTAAGCTATAATCAAAAAGCATAACAATAATGAATATATGAGGGGTATAAAACTCCTCAAGTAGATTCTTTCATCCCCTAGCACTTGGCATCTTATTACACCTTCCTTTTTGACCAGATTACCCTTGATCCACGGGTCACCTTGTACACGAGAATGCAGATTCAACCAGACTTCTTGATTTCTTTGAAGATCAGTTATTACTTTTGAATGCCATTTGTACGATTTTTTTCTTTTGTCCTATTTTTTTGTGATTCTTCTGAGAACTCGAGGCACCAAAAGGTCTTCATTGATCTCCCTTTCTTTTCAGGTTCTTGAATATTTTGACAGCTAATTACGCTTTGCCATTATCCTGATAGTGGTATGGAGGAGACAAAAGAATTTTAAATTTTCAGTAATTTGAGAATTCTTAAAATTTCTTGATTAAAAGAGGGGGGCCGTGTTCGGAAACCGCTATCTCAGGAACACCATAACGAGCAAATTATTTTTTCAAAAAGTCAATAAGGCTCTCATCATTGCTGAGTCTTATTTTCTTCACTTCAAGAAATAATAAAACCCATCATGATAACGTAGTGTTTTGGCTTGTCTTGCAAAAAGTCTAAAGAAATTTTTTCACAGGGTCGACTAGGCGCTTCTTTTACTATCAAGAGCTGCTTGCACGTTTTGCTTTAAAATACATTAGAGTACTTTTTCAGAAAACTTTTAAATTCATCACAGCTCTTATTTAAAATTTGTTTGGGAAAAATTGTACATTATTTAGAGCCTAATAAAATAAATTAAGGAAGTCTGGTTGCCATAAATTTAATTCATTTATATTTATTCTTATATGACATTTGATAGTCACTAATAAACTTTTATGAGCTCTCCATGAATAAAACATCGCTGTTTTCCTCTTACATTTCACTTAATTCCTTATTTCCTTGTTTAAAATATTTTTCATTTTTCCTCTTCTTTTATACCTTCGTAAAATATAGGAATATTTGGTTGAAAAGTTTTATTTTTTCAATGTCTCTGTTTTTAAAAAAGATAAATACAAAACCTATTCATTGTAAATGTGTTTCTATGTTTAACTCAAAATGCACATTACTACACCGGGTACACACACAATATTCGGATAAATATAGGGTTCAAAATCTAAGAAGGTATATACTACCATACACATAATTCTTAAATGCCGAAATTTTCACAATTTACAAAAAAAGTACTATATGACGGACATTTTGAAAAATTTTGCATATTAGGCCTGAACAAATATTTCACCATTGTCTTTTTCAAACATTTTTAAACTAGCATCCATTGAAAGAAATTAGTTAATAATTAATTTTAGGTTAATTTGTAATTTTACTAGGCTATCTCTTAAAGCCTTACAAAAAAATTATTTCATGAACGAGTAAACTGATCTTGTAAATTTTTTGTTGTACAGGATTTGCCCACAACCCTGAAAAGAAAACTATGTCCGCAAAATTGTTAGTGTATACATTGCATTCTATTGTGTGATTCTGATTTGTTCTTTATTTATTTATTATTATTAAATATTCATTTTTTATTCATGTCTTATTTTCTTAGTGTTCCGTCTCTTAGCGTGTACAATTCTTGTTTCTTATTTCTCTTATATCTACTTTTCTATTTTTACGTGTTATTACGTCTCCTGTTTATTTTAAATCTAATAGTCCATGATATCTCTTTGTTATATATACTTATTGTGGAACATCTTATTCTTATTTATTTTTGTTAATTTTTATAATAATTTTTTAATTTATATTTACAAAATTATTAACCCTACCTTCGTTTACTTCTTTGCATCTTATTAGCTTACATTATCAACACATTTTTAGTTGTTTACTATCTTTATGTCTTTTTAGCCCTGATGAAGCCCAGCAAAGTGGGGCGAAATGTCGGCAAATAAGTAGTTGAGTACTAATTTTTGTTCCTTTTTCACCGTACCCCCAACCATCTCCGCCATATTTAGAAAAATACGGTCAGTCATTTATATATATATAAGTTAAGTATCGGCGAAAGTCAAATGTCAAAAAAGAGAAGAAGGAATAAGATGTAACACGTGTGAACTGCTGTAACATACTATCTTTATTGGGTTCGGTACATCTCTTTATATAC
>NW_027109321.1:36179-37630 GCF_000696795.3 Halyomorpha halys
CTGCTGTAACATACTATCTTTATTGGGTTCGGTACATCTCTTTATATACATGCGATCAGCTGATCTCCTCAGTCAGCTGACATAGAAGTAACAGCTGACTAAGTAACAGCTGTAACTTTATATATATATAGTATACATTTTATGTTACTTTAAATTATTTGAAAGGTACTTAAATTTGGTAAAAAAATAAAAATTTTCGAAATCAGACCATCATCAGCTATTATACAGCATTTCGGGGTTAGTTTGGTAAACGGATTTTTATAAAAAAAAAAATTATCTCGGAAAAATAATTAAATTTAAAACTGTTTTAAGTTTTCTTATAATTTTATATCATTACAAAAATAGGCAATTAATTGTTTTATTTGTTGTTACCACAACTATCACAAGGTATAAATTATAATATCCAATATTAAATTTTAAAGTTCACAATTTTCATTACCGTGATGATTGTCATTGACAATTGCAAAGAATTTAAATAATCGATATTATAATAATATGAAAAAGAGTTATCTAAAATTGCCTACTTAGATGCGTCATTGACGATATCTATATCATCCTTGCCCTTGCCAATGCTAAGATAATCCCGACAGTAAATATCGGTTATGCAACAGGAGCCAGAGGTTTATATCTGAAATATTGCAGGCTGGCACATGAGAACCTCCCTTATTGGCAATTTGTCAGGCTCAGCTTTGATTATTATTGATCCTCAGCCGATATATGACACCGATCAGAAAATCATTTCGGTTCGTCTCATATCCCCTCAAAAGATAGGTCAACTATTTATTCCCAATAGCCGTCAAGTACCTGAAGTTATGGTTTATAACAAAGCATGCACAAAATATCGTTGTTTGTATCCCATTTATATCTATTGCGGTAAAAGTGGGTTACTCTGCATCAGAGTTTGAAATTTATCATTTATATTTTGCATTTTTACTTACCTACATAAGCTTCAACAATTTCGAAATTTACATGTTAGTTTCCTTTAAGTATAAATGAAAGAACCCTTTTTTTACACACTTTTTGAAATCTACGTATTTATTTTATTTTTTCAAAAGGCAGATAGTTTACTCTACTAGTTTCTGAACCTAATTATTAACACCTGGAAATTAATAGATGGTGCAATGTAAGGCTGTAATAATTGAAAATGGAACATTATAAATATTTTAATTCTTAGAAAAAACCGAAGTTTCTTTTTTTAACAATGTTATTTATTCTATCTATCTATCTATCTGTCTATCTATATATCTATATCCATACATACTATATACATAATTATCCATACATAATTTCGTGAAAATCTGTTAGTACAAATAGTAGTGATAATCATACTACAAATCTGTCTTGTTCATTATTGGTTTAATTTACGCCACCAAATCGTAATAATTAATTTTAACTAAATACAATAGTTTATATCAATCTATTATTCGTGTTCCTTAAATTACTGCATATAT
>NW_027109321.1:37733-54163 GCF_000696795.3 Halyomorpha halys
AGAAGCATTTCCGGTTCAGCTAGTCTTTAAATAAAAGAAGCAACAAATAATAAAATATAACAAAACAGATATTTTACCTAATACAAATTTAAATTAAAAATAAATCTAAATAAGGTATGTATATATTTTTCAAATTGATTGATATTGATTCGAAATTACTGTTTTATTTAATGTTAAAAAATCAATACACAATAACTGTAAAATTTTAGAAATATTTTTACTTAGAAGGGTATTAGGAATTAAAACATATTTGCACCTCGATAAAAGATAGATTTCCTGAAAACCTCTAAGAATATCCTTACATTTATATCCCGAAAAGAAGCAATTAAGCAGTGAAAGTTTAAGGCATGTTGTTTCGCAGGAAATAAAAGGTAGAGTAAGAAAATTATCGCATACAATTATTTTTCGACTGGATTTCGCAAATCCTACGATTTTTCTTCTTTCACTCCAACTATTCTTACGCTTTCACAACCACTGGAGTTCATAGAAATTTTACTGTCAATTTGTAGTAGGAAGTATTATAGTAGAAAGGTAAACAAAAGTAATATATTTAAAATTATTCCACTAACGCCTATTGAACAGATTCGATACTTAGGACTCCATCTTGACAAAAGACTTACTTGAAATTCATACACAAGATTGAAACGACAAGAAACTGGTCGTAGATTCCGATTGTCACAACACTTACTTGACAAAAACTCTAAATTTCCCATTCACTACAAAAAAATAGTAAACACTACGATAATCAGACCAATTTGGAAATATGGAATTGAGCTCTGGGGGTATACCAAGCAATTCCTCCCGCACTCAATCCTTACAATCCAAAATCCTTGATGCTCCTTATTACGTTACAAATAAACTCATCCACAAAGACCTTAACATCCCATTCGTTGCAGATTTGGCCCAAAACAGATATGCGTCTTTTCATTCCAAATCCCTTACCCATTAGTACTTCATCTTTCATCTTTAACAATCCCTGATAACTCTCCGAGGCGTCTGAAAAGAAGATGGCCACGGGACCTTCTAATTTAAATTAATGCTTGAAGTACCACCAACGGGTGGTTCCTTCCCAAGATTTTCAAGTGTAAATGAAACATACAACAAATTTATTTATTGTATTTTTTACTTGTACAGTTGTAAATCACATTAAATAAATAAATAAAAAAAATAAGATTAGTTTTTAATTTTTGTTTGTTCTATTCTTAATTACAAGTGTTTCCTGTATGTTCATAGTTTTGAATATGCATAGTTTATTTACTTCCATAATCTTTTTCTCTTAATATTAATTTTATAATAACTATAATTTTCATTTTTATCTTGTTGTATTTTGTATTAATTTTAACATGTTGTTATAATTTATAATGGAAATAACAAACCATCATCTTATTTACTACTTGTAGTGGTCCTAATGTTAATGTGCATATTGTAAGTAATCTGTTTTCAATAATCTCAGTCATAGCAGGTTCATCATAGCAGGAAAATGTGTATATATTCTTCTCAGAATTTTCAAAATTAGAATACGGACGTAAAAAGCAGTAATCGTATACAGCTTTCTACGTCCTTAATTACAGCATATTTCATTTTTTAGGTCATTTAACTCTAATTCATATTATATTATCTGTTTTTATCATTAATCACATAAATTTATCAATATTTAATGTTGCGAATATCAGACAGCGAAAATAACATTTCACCCTAGATATTGGGTTACTCAGCTACAGTAAAGCTGTCCTCATTCATCGTTCTAGGTCTCTCGATGATTTGTTTACCCTACATTTTTTTTAATTTTCAATTAAATAGTGATATAAAATCAATTTGAAAGAAATATATATCTTTATAACTATTTTGGATTCGTATTTTATAAAACTTTCTGATTTATTGCCCTATAAGTTTGTTCTTATAAACTAATAAATTGTGTATTAATAACTCACAGTCCTCGAAGAATGGTGTCGTAATAGGAGGATTAAAATAAATCCCAACAAATCTCATCAAATAACCTTTACCCTTCGTCATAAACCTACCGACTGCCCTACAGTCTCCTTTAATAATGTTGATCTTACTCCTGTCGAACAGATCCGCTACCTTGGACTACATCTGGACAAACGGCTAACCTGGAATCCTCACACAAGACTGAAAAGACAGGAAACTGCTCGTCGATTTCGACTATTACAGCACTTACTGAACAAACGGTCTAAACTTTCAAATCATTACAAAAGACTGATATACATGACTGTAAAAAGGCCAATCTGGACATACGGAGTTGACCTTTGGGGCTCCACTAAGCCTTCGAATTCCTCTCGTCCAATCATTGCAATCCAAAATCCTTCATAAAATCCTCAATGCTCCATATTTTGTCACAAATAAAATCATTCATAAAGACCTTAATGTTCCACAGGTAACCGATCTAGCCCGAACCCTATAAACTCCCTAGCCACCCAAACACACTAGTTTCTAACCTTGCTTCCTCTTCCATTCCTGACAATCCTCCGAGGCGCCTGAAAAGAAGATGGCTACTAGACCTGCTAATGTAAAACGTCATCAGAGTGCTACCAATGGGTAGTTTCTCTACACGTTTGTAACACTCCAATTTAACTGAGATCAAATTTACTAAATGTATTATAATGTACAGTTGTAAATAGCAATCAATAAATAAATTTAAAAAAAATTAATAGCTCAATACTGTTCCACACTGTAATCATTCCATTTTACTTGAAAAAATCTTACTAAAAGTTTCTCTTAAATACATAATTTTAGCTCTCCTTAAAAAAATTTTTTACTTTTATAAATCCTCGTTTTGTTTATAAGAATTTCTTAAGTTGGTTGACAATTGGTTCTTCAGCAATGGAAACCGTAATGACCCTTTATAAAACGATAGTAAGATAAGCTAAAGGTGTACACGTAAAGGAAACCTTTAACTAGGTCCTTAGGAAAGTTCATTATACGAGCCTAAGGGAGGTAATTGTTTAAAGTTGACCTATTTATTGAGTTTATTAATTAGTGTTAAGATTATTACAATTTTAGTAGTATAACATTCAGTATAATAAAGTAAAAACATAAAGTATTTATAAACACATAGTATAATAAAGTATTATAATTTTATTATTATAACTTCCAGTAGTTTAATTTTATATTGCATGTTTTTCAATGCAGCAATATAACATACATTTGGTAAGTTTAACACTCCATTTATATTTATTTAATATTTCTTAGTAAATATTCACCGGACAAGTTTTAGATCGGTCATAAGAGGATTTAAAAATGAGTTTAAATATGCCCATACATGTCGTGGGCCAACAAGCTTTGGTGCCATTTCATATAATTAATCTCAATGAAACTCCTGTTTTTATTCTTCTCGAACGGATCGGTTTAAAGTTTTGGTAATTTAGTTATTTAATTTATCTCAATTTTTGTATTATGATAAACTTTAGTTATTGTTGAAAATACCAAATAAACTGTCATAAAATGATCTTGGCGATATTTCGATACACTCTAAAAAAAAAAGGCCATTGAAAGTATTTAAAAAAAAAAATTTTATAGTATGAAGTCTGCTCACAGATATCATATAAAAAGGATTTTTATAAAATTTTTAAAAATTTGTTTTAGACTGCCGTCAAAACAGCCCTGACGAAGCCCTGCAACGTGGGGCGAAACGTTGGCTCAATAAAATAGTATAATTATCTACTATTTGAGTTATTTTTTACCGCACCCGGACCATATTCCATTCATCTATACACACAGTCAATCAATAATCTTCCAGAAAATTCTTACAAATAAATGATGATTTATTCAAGTTACATTTTGATTATATTGCTGCATTGTAAAAAGGGATACAGTAAAGAAGTTACCATGTGTGTCATCTGCCAAATGTGAAAATAGGCGTAGAGATACCTCGGCCATACTTCTCGGTAACTCCATGATTTACCCTACGCTTGATTTATCCTCCTATTAATGCCCGTTCCTAATTAAGGGTTCAATGAATCCAGGGAGCGTCTACCATGACACTGTTTCCATCTTGATAAATACACTAATTCTCAGTTAAGAGGAAATTTATTGCCACTCATAGTTTGCATTGCAATAACTAACTTAAGAAATTTTAATCTTCAGTTTTATTATGTTCAGTTTTTACCTCCTCATTGCCAAATAAAAATATTTAAGTCCTAAGAATCGATCGATTAGTTTATCCGATTTTGTTCAAATTTTCAGTGATTGTGGAGGTTCATAACTAGTTGGTCCGTATTGTATTTATCTGATTCTGTTGGCTACTTTCGTATTACTTACACTTAACGTAAATGTGTTTTCCTCGGCACAATTTTATCTGAAAAACTGGTCGCCCATTGGTTCCAAATTTCTTTCTTCCAAATTTGGACTAAATAGGGCGACTTGTTATTAGTGCAAAATGGGTGTTTAATAAATTTCACCAGGTTCTGCTTGCTCATTTTGCTTTGAAATACCGTACAGCTCCGTTTACAGCTATATTTTAACAGTGCCGTAAGTGTAATAAGAAAATATATACAATAACCTACTCAATAGAAGTATGCAGAAAAATGATAATTTACAGAAAAAAAAAATTCAAAAAATAAAATAAGGTGATAAAGAGAAAATAAAAATAGTTAGGAAGCTACACTGACCCATGTAATTGGCAGACGTTATTTTTGTTGAATCCCGTTAAAATAATCAGATTGGAACGTTAGTCATGTTTTTAGAAATGTAGAAACGAATTTAACTCCGCTCTCTTAGGAATTTATATATATTTTTTTAATTAGAGAGAATGATTGACTAATCGACTATGATTTGCATTGTTAACAAAAAAAAAAATGGATAAATTAAATTGTAAAACTCTTGTTGTTTGGCATTCAGTGCATGCAATTTCTCTTCACCTTAAAAGTTGAAAGGAAGCCAAAACGCTTCCGTCTATGAAATTTAAAATCTAGCTAAGGAACATAAAACCACGTTCAGAGTCGGATTAAACCTGCTTGGGGCCTGTATCAAATGTTACCTAGAGGGTCTAGATATTGTGTGATAATATAATAAAACACAATTATACAAACAAACTTTCCACGATTTAATGTGAGGAAATATAGAGATAATAATACTCCATAAATTTATTTTTATTTTTACCAATTAAAATCCATATGGTTTATTTTGATTTAATTTTTCGCATACTTTATTGTCAGAAATGCTTTATTATTCTTCACCACAGCTTGTATTAATTATTTATTACAAATAATTGAAATTAATCACAAAATATAATTTTACAGAAAAACTGCAAACTTAAAAAACGCCATGATTAAATTCTTAATTAATTAATAAATGTTAATTGAATTAATTAATTTTTATATTAATTTTCATGATTAATTTCTAATCTTTCACATTTATTAATTTCTGTTTTTGTCGAAGATCGTATTTTTCTTCTCAGCAATAGTATTTATAAAATTTGTTCTTTCTTTCAGTGCAATAAAGTTCTAAATTCCCTAATTCCCTAAGTTCCTCATTTCTAAATTCAAGAACTGCAAAATTATTTAACATTGCAAATTTCTTTATTTCATGAAAAAGCTCTCACTAAAATCGATAATTACAATATTTTAACCTATACCACTACATTCCATGAAGGATCAGGAGATAAGTATGACGTACAACAGATCAGAGTTAAATAGAAGTATAACAGTAGATTTGTTCATTAACTCAGCTGGGTTTGCTCCAGGTCTCCCGAACCCACAGGGTTGACTCACGGCATAAGAAACAGAATAAACAATTACCTGCTACTGTCGGACTCGAACCGAACCTGGGCCCAGAAATTAGTTGTACCTACGCCGTTTCCTCGCTGAATTTCTCCACTCCTATACATATTTGTTAAACTAAGGAATTTTCTTTTATAATGAGATGTATTTCGAATCTCTATTATACGAGTTAAAATATGTGGAAATCAAGGAAAGTATTTCAGTTATCTGATTATATACATATAAATGTAAAAACTAATTTTCTGTTGTAGACGCTTAACCGCCGTAATATTTTCTACTTCTACTACGTCATAAATCCGGCCCTGAACACTTTTTGATAGAAGTTACTTTAACGAACCATTATTACAATACAATTTTTTGGGGGTAATTTTTGCTTTTTTTATATACTTTAAAAAAAAAATCAGGTAACTGATTTAAGGTAAAAAGGAAGACATTTGGCTTCATTTTACACATATGACAATCAGGAAGCAGGTTAGAGATCCGTCATTAAACTCAGTTTAAAAGAACATCCCTTAATTAAAAAAAAATCGTTTACAGATTCAGCTGACGCTGTCGAATAAAGGCCTTTTGTGATCCAATGCATATATTAAATCTTCATATTTTTACCTGAAATTTTTTTCAATAATTAGGGGGTACTAATATAGTACTCTAATTAAGAGAGCATTTTGGAAAAATTGATTGATGGTGGTATTTTATTTACATATTTTCCCCTCCTGGCGAAAAAGGGGAAAAAAGGTTCCCCTACAGCAGCGCTACGGGTGGGATCTCGACAACCGCTCAGTTCATTCCCGCCATCCATGTGAGATCATACCTCTCTCCTTGGTGTGAGTTTACGTGTTTTTAGACACCGTCTTCTTTGGCGGCAAATATGGCAGCTTACGGGTTTACGGTGAGCGTTTTAATTTACATTTATAATAGAATTAAATTTATAATTTTTTCGAAGTGTTTAAAATTATTTTATATCCATAGCACCATTGAATAAGATGGAGATTATCTATTATCTCGACTTATTAAAAAAATAAAATAAAGCTTATCACTACGTCTCAAAAATAGTCTCATACAACGTTCATTAGTAGCAAGACAGCATCAAAATCGTTACGGAGATGGCGTAGTGTGAAATTACAACATTCCTTAAAGCGTTAATTAAACTAAATTCAATTAAAAATGGAATGAATGACTTGGCGATTAACTGAGACTGCGGGTATACTACAGGTCTATGATCAGAAAACCAAGGTCTACTGACCTAGGACAACAGTGGTTATTTCCTTACGGCTGTATCATTCATAATGTTACATTTTATGTTCTATTATCTCTTTTTTTTCACATTTGTTATGAGATTTTTGATGTTCAGAATGATATTTTTCTGTTTATACATTTTGAATTCTTCTCTGATTATGGACAGACGGTATTATAATTTTTTTCCTTGAAAATAACTAATTTATTTTTTCATAATATGGTGAGCTACCTACTAACTTATTAATTTATCTTTTAAATTCCTAGAAATTTTATGATACATAGAGATTAATTATGTAGATATTATTTTTAAAGATTTAGTAATAATTTTGAAATATATTTCTCTAAGTTTTCATTCTTTATTTTTTTTTAATATAATGATTTGGATGGTTTATCACAATTTACTACACGAATTTATTAGGTAGGAGCAGGAAAAAGGATCGAATAACCTTTTGTTTGCGTGTGCATGCGAGCTTGAGTGTGTGTGTGTGTATGTTATTGTGTGAGAGTTTAAGGTGTGTACATATCTGGGATATGATATGCAACTTTTGTGCTTAACGACTGCAACTTCGTGTCATCAACACTTCTTTTCTGTTTTATAATGAACGGTTCGAACAAATCGGATGAAACTCTTCATACCAATGTAAGTGTTCTTTAGTATCAGCTAGGTTCTTTCCTCATTAAAATAGTCTGGCAGGAGGTAAATGCCGAATTATCAAAAAATCTTCCTCTAAAGGATCTTTAATTTTATTTATTTAAAATAATTAACCGTCACAAATTGTGAGAAGTAAAAAATTAAAGATAAATATAAAATATGAAAGATTTTGATTATTAACTATAGAAGAAATAAATGTTTTCATCTTTTTGTGGTTTTGGTTATGCTTCGAAGAAGTTTATTTATAGATTTAATTTAACTGCAGTAAAGTGGTAAGGGAAAGTTTTATGATGAAGGCATTGACATTTGTTATCTCTGAAATTTTTTTCTGCCAAATTTCCCCTGAGATTTATCAATGAAATAAAATAAAAATTGGGGGTATAATTTGATATTGAAAAAAAAACGCAATTAAATATTACAATTTAGGCTCTAATCTCGCACGATAAGAGGACCTTACAATTAAGCGAGCTGGGGCGAGGGTCCCAGAACGCTTAGTGTGGAAGGTTGTGGGTTTCAATCCAACCTGGGTCGGAGAGCCATGACGGCCGTCTTGCATCTGATTTTTCTTCATCTAAACAATATCGATACTTAAAAAATGTACAAAGAAAATATATTCTGTAATGATTCTAATTTGGCTAGAATCATAAATTAGTTATATCTCATATTAATAAAAAGAATTTTTCGTATTAAATGTGTATTTAAGTAAAAAAGTCAAATAAGAGTCCACTGACAAAATGGTGGCACATAATTGATAAAATAATTATAATAAATTATTGTTTTTCCCCTATTTCGATAAATAGAAGTAAAAAGAAAAGAAAAAATGGCTTAATTTATTTTTAAAAATTCAATAGTTTTCTATTAGTATGCATCTGATTTACTCAGTTTTTCATTTGTCGGTTCTACTTCTACTCCCTATGTCTCCGCTATAGAATTTTATCAAAAATTGTAATAATGAAAAAATTTAAATTTATTTATTCTTGATTTTGTTGTAGCATTTACAGACCATCCTTAATTACAAATTACAGTAATACAAGTATTTTATCTAATAAGATTAATTCATTTTTTGGGGAAGTTTTAATAATTATATATTGCACAGATAGCGAATTTTAATTTCCTTTATATATTCCTCTGTAAGTTTTACATTAAATCCTGTACGTTTCGTGGCTTTATTTGTTTCTTAACATCATAATACAATTTATTAGATTTATTTTTTATAATGTTCTCCTCTTAGTCAAATTTTCTATTAGTTTGGGCTATGACAAGACAGAGATAGAATAACGTATTTGCGGCAAATATATGTCTATGTAATATATGAAATAATTTTAATTAGTTGCCTACAAATATTTATTTGAGGTGTAAATTAAAAAAAAATAAATAAATAAAATAAGGAGAAATGAAGCTCCAGAACATCAAGAATTAAATGTAAATATTACTGAGAGAGTAATAAAGGGAATTCACCGCCTGTGCGATATAAAATTTAGAAAATTTCCTGACACAAAATAATTATCATTAATAGATAAAACACTAATTATTATGTAGTTTTTAGTTAGGGATGATCTGTAAATGCTTGCTACAAAGCCTAAAAAATATAAATTTAGATTTATTCATCTTGTATTACAATAACCAGATTCATATGTATTTGAACCGAATAAACTTGCGTCAAGAATTTGTGTCTCAGTGTTAGTACTCGTAGGGAAATGGTCCAAAATTCCTTTAAATGAGCCGCTGAGTTGCGTAAACCAAACCTGAAGTTTTGAGATTTCAGAACTGTAGAGTAAGTTCTATAAAGATTTTAGTGAGAAATTACAGCGTATTTCTTTGAAAACAAGACAGTCACAAGCATATGTATTTAAAAGCATTTGAAGGTAATGCAAACAGTAATTAATTACTTTTATTTGCTCTAGAGTAGACTGACTTACACTATTTTCATCGGCTAAAATATAAAATTTATTTTCTTTTATAATACGTATTTATAAGCTCTCCAAAACATTTATTTATATGTTTACGCCTATTATAACCCATAGCCAAGAACAGTTATTCATTTTATAAATGGTTCAGTAAAGAACCTCTAGTAAAACGATAGTAAGTTATAATGCATCTCTGTTCGATAAAAGAAAGCTTAGTCAGCGGAATAGTGTTTATCATATGATAGATCGACACATGAGAAATGAATCCGTCTTGCATACTTTTTTTTCCATTCTGTTCAATATTTATTGCAATTAGGCATCAAGATATCCTGTAATTCAAATAGTAAATATGTTTACTAACTAAATGCTTACTATGTTAAACACAGATCATGTTCATAATGTATACTATTTTTGGTTTTAAGCGATAAAAAAAAAATGTAGAGATCTTAGATACAGTTTATTTTAGTTCCATATATTTGACTTTAAGGGAACTCCTGTGTCAAGTGCTCGAATTTGATTAGTAGAGCTCATACTGGAAAAGGCAGTGTCTTTCAGTACTTATGTAGATGGCGGGCGACCACGATTGCTGTCAGTTGTGGATAAGAGAAACATTTCACAGTCATTTTTCTCATAATTTCTATTGTGTTTTTGTGAAATAGTCTCTTTTTTTTTTCCAAGTTGACATTTGGTGTCTCTGAAATTTTTTTCTGCCAAATTTCCCCTGAGATTTATCAATGAAATAAAATAAAAATTGGGGGTATAATTTGATATTGAAAAAAAACGCAATTAAATATTACAATTTAGGCTCTAATCTCGCACGATAAGAGGACCTTATAATTAAGCGATCTGGGGCGAGGGTCCCAGAGCGCTTAGTGTGGAAGGTTGTGGTTTCAATCCAACCTGGGTCGGAGAGCCATGACGGCCGTGCGGGTTGGGGCGTAGCCCCATAGCGCTCGATTCGGAACGTTGTGGGTTCGATTTCCACCTGGGGCAGTTAATATTTATTTCTTGGTGGTCCCGAAAAATGAATCTTGACACTCCCACCTTGGTTAGTACGCGGCGGCAACTCTAGTAGCCGCGGGGTTGGTAAAAAGGACTATGAGGTCCACTTGCCGGACTTGTTTCCCCTACCAAATAATAATACCACCTGGGTTGGTAATTCATTTCATAATGGCCCCGAGGATCTTAAATCGTAACATTCCTTCTCTGAGGTCATTTAAGTCTTCAGTGGAGAAGTTGAGCTATATAAAAAAAATCACATGCTAAAGAAAGAAGATATTATACATGTTGACTGTAGCAATGATATGATGAAGGCAACAAATAATGGGCTCTGAGCCGCTTAGGCGGATGGATATGGTTTTGTCCATTGTATACAAAATGGACTATTTCTTCCATTCAAGGAAGAGAATTATCAAATAGTAATAATTTTTATTTCTTACGTTTGGTTTTTTTTATTGTTTTTTTCGTATCATAATGTAAATTTGTATAGGTAGGAAAGCCGGTAATATTATTGTGTTTTTTTAAGAATAAAAAAAACTCAATTTTTTATTTTGTACATTTTGTCCGAATAATTAATATTTATTGATTATGTCAGGAACAGACGAAATATTCCATTATATCCATAGTAGACAAGATCAAATCCACCCTGTCTAAAATAGTAAGTGAAAAAATTAATGCTTAACACCTTTATTTGTCGGAAGAAATAATTTTACACCATAAAGAAGCACAACCAAGTCTCCTACCAATTCATTAATACATTTTTATCGAGAAGAGACAAAATTTATCGGTTAATTAGAGTTCAAGTTTTGAGTTACAAGATATTTCAGCTTAAGGTACATATCGGCGTAACAAAAAAAAAAAAAACGTACTGTGCATGCACCCGTCATTTAAAGATAATCAAATTCGTATTAAATCAGAACTTTTATTTAAGCGTTTTTTTTAATTTACTTATTTTTTTGGTCATTTCTAGTACCATTTACAACTATATGTTAGATGTAAATATTTTTAAAGTCTTTAGCTTTTCAATAACATAGTTAGTTCTATATCACATTACGTTCTAGTCTGTATTACAAATCTTCTTTCCGTAAATTTACTTTTAACGTGGTAACTTACTTTTTTTTTTATCCTATAGTTGATAATAAAATTCTTTCATGGTTCATATTTATCCATTTTTTAGTACTTCTAATGAGAAACGGTTAGTTATTTCAAGTAAAGTAATTAAAGGTAAATACAAAATTAAATTAAAGGTAAATACTATTGAAATTAAAGGTAAATACAAAATTAAATTAAAGGTAAATACAAAATTAAATTAAAGGTAAATACAAAATTAAATTAAAGGCAAATACCATTGAAATTAAAGGTAAATACAAAATTAAATTAAAGGTAAATAAAAAATTAAATTAAAGGTAAATACCATTAAAATTAAAGATAAATACATTAGAATTTTTTTTGTTGGAAATTCTGCCTTTGAACACGATTAAGCTGTTTATAAGGCCAAATAGATTTAAAATAATGTGTAATGGTATATTGATATATTGAATTTAATTAATATATTTAGAGCGGTTTTTGAGAAAATCATGAACATGTATAAACAGGCATATTTATAAATTAAATATGTGATTTCAGTTTTTTAATTTTTTGAGTTGCGCTGTTCACAAACACAATCACTCACAGGATTTTAGTATAAATACGTTTTCAAAAAATGTCCTTACTTCACTTCGTATACAACGCTCCGACATACTTATGTCTTATTTATGTTATTACTGTTGCCGTGTTGGCACCTCTCCAATCCTACAAGTTATTTAGAGTCTTCATTAGCAGCAACCCCGATTCACTCGATAATCAACGGCATTAGTGCATGGAAGGTTATAGTAATGTGGTGTAATCCTCATTTATTTCGTTGAGGAATTCACTTAACTAAAGTTTTTGGACCCTTGTATTCTCTACAATTGTATAAAATAAATAGATTTAAGTAAAAAAAAATAGTAAAAAAATATATTTGAGTATCTAATAGAGATTAGTTTGAAAACAATGATCTATATAGTGATAAAGGCCAAAACGCCGGAAATAAAAAAAAAAAAAGAAGATATTATCGTGCTACTACGTTGAATGAACTCTTATAATAAACATAAACTAAAAATAGTCATTAACAGAGGTAATAATTAAGATCGAAATGTTTCTGACAGAATATTGCTAACACATATTTTCTGAATCGAAGTTGGATTTTAACGATAAGACATTTGAATGTCCACCATATGAAATTATGCTTACATTGAAAAAAAATTCCAGCAATATCAAATTCTTTGATTAATCTTAAATACATAATTTCTTACTAGTGAACTGAATTCAGTCCTGAACGGGACAATTCATCCTACAGAAATTAGATCCACAAGAAACACAAGGTTCAAGCGGGTTCTTTGAGCACATGCTAACAAAACTCACTTAGCAAAAACAGACTTCTAGATATATTCAGCTACAAATGGAATTCACATTCATCTCAAAGGGATGGAAAAATACTATAATCATTTCCATATTAAAGGCAAATAAAATTTCTAAAACTCCAAAAAGCTATCGTTCCATACCATTTACTTTACAAAGTAATGAAAAAAAACATGTTTAAACGTTTTAACAACTATTGATACAACAAAACAAGCTAATTGCTACCTGAAGAACCATGTGGCTACAAAAGAGGACAATCTACAACATATTTTTAAAGGCCTGTACTTGCCATTAATAGGGGATTATCTGTAGAATTGTAAACCATTTTTAAAAATATTTTGTTGTTTCTTTAACGAGATAGTTGATTGTGATTTAATCAATTACGTAATTCTTTGTTTAGAGCTTAGTTGTGTTGAATAGAAAATATAACTGGTCTGGAAGAATAATGACGGAACTGTGAAGTTGGCTTTATTACGTTGGCGGGCTAAATAATTCATTTACAAGTAGTTTGTAAGTAGGTATGATTGTACTAAAAACTGCGCCGTGGAAATCACTTTGAAAGTACTACTTTAACAATTCACATCTAGTAAATGTATTATTGAAAGTCCACCAACCCTAAAAAATTAATTTCAAAAATGTTTAGAGTTATGCTATTGTTTTTCTGCAACAGGGATATGCCGACATTAACTGCAAAACTTTACTTCTTATTGTTTTGTGAAATTATTTTCTACTTAAATTTTTTTTAGTTCTGAAGTTTTATTGAAATAATACAATAATATGAAAACCTCAAGATGGAAATTAAGGAATATCAACTTTTTTTCGGCCTATAAAACAACAGCTTAATAAATTATGACGAAACGTAGTAAATACAAATGTGATCGGAAGAGATCGGTCGGCCTCGGCTTTTCCAAATTCCATGCTCTGCGTTAACTTTTGCTTAATTCTTTAGTTATTGTTTAATATTTTATATTTATCCATTGAATATTACTGATAAAAATTAGAACAGAGTAATTATTTCAGATAATGTGAAAAAATATTCTATAAAAGTGGCACTTCTGGCCAGTCGATCAAAAAAGATGCAGTCACACTACAGGTATATTGTATGGGCGACAGACCATAGAGGTTTCTTGACGTGTTTTTTTTTCGTAGGGTGGGTTCGTCACGCCCACGCCTCACTATTTTTGTGAGTGCCACCCATTCGCTAACGGGCCTCACAAATGCCCGGGAGGGAGGAGGTTGTGAGTAAGTTATTGTATTATTTTTATGCTTGAAAAAAGCCCAGGTGAGACCGGGACCTGATCTGACAACCTTTGGGTTGCTAGACTGGCGCGTTGCCACGTTGTCTCAGTCACAATATAGGTATATACATACCCACCTTAAATAAGTAATTTTACAAACACACATTCACACCCACGATTATGCGAAAATTGTTTATTTGGACTTCAAGAGGTGTATTTCCTTAGAAATCTCAATACTATGTATTTTATAATAAGTGGAAGTAATTATAACACCATTGATTGAGGCCAAAAAATAACATTTGTGCAGGCCGTGAAAATCTTTCTAGTTAAATTGTAAGTACATTGTCATGTGATCATAGAAATAAAAATAACCAGAATAGAATTTTAAATAAAGTTACCATGTATCGGTTTCAAATTCAGTGGGTTTCAGAAGATCCAATAATTGCGAAAAAAAAGAGAAAAAGACTTTCCTTCTAATGAGCAATATTTCCATTCTTTAGACATAAAAAAAAGTTCCTTTAGTCTTGGGGACCTTGTTATTTTTTAAGGTTCACTTTACTTTTAAAAGACTGAGAATTCTTTTTATTTTATTTTTATTGAATTTCTTTCAAATTTATATTTTTGAATTCTACATTTTTTAAAAAAGTTAAGTATGGTTCATTAGTTACCGCTAAGTGCGATAACTCATGTAAACATGACTGCATTGGTTTGGATTGAAAAATTCAAGATATGAGATACATATATATCTAAATATAAACTATCTAAAAGTTACCATTTACTCGTTGATCTGACAGCAAACAGAATTTTTTTTTGGATGTTGATGAGACACAGGTCACTTGCGATTATATTAAAGAATTTGTTATTTTATATTAGCTTCGGATTTCTAATCATAATACAGCGGGTATTGTAAGTTTTGATTAACATTTAAAACATTAATTAACAGATTTCATAAGGTTATTTTGTATTATAATTAAAGTTTCTACATTATTTTAATAAATATTAATATTGATAATTTTTTGGTTGTAGACCTGTACAACCAAAAAATTATTCGATAAATTTTGCTTATTTTCATGTTTTTTAGATGATTAAAATGAACTCTCCCAGGATGAATTGATTTTTCCCAAATCCCATGTATGTAATGCCCGTCTTACTGTACGAAAGTCATAAAAATCTTTCACATCAAGTAGGATACTCAACTAATCAATTTCAAATTCTAATGGTTTCAAAAGGAAGTTAAGTTATACAGAGCACTAACTATTTTTGATCCATTTGAAATTGAGATATAATGTATATATATAAGTTATAAACAGAGCACAGGTATTATGACTCTTAATACCTAAACTCCCCATGTCAACAAGTCACAATATATATATATAGAGAGAGGATAATACAGGAGAATAAATCAGTGTCTTAGTTGAGCTTATGTGCGTTATTTAGTGTCCCACTTTCCCTTTTTTTTGAAGTTTTGATTCTGACTCATCATAACTTATACATACATATATATATATAAAATGTATTTATGATTATGTAAATATAAGTTACGGTCTGAGTCAGCTGTTATTTTGATGTCAGCTGACTGAATGTATTTAAAGATATGTACTGAACCCATTAAAGCCAGTATTTTACTGCAGTCCAAGCGTGGTAGATCTTATTCCTTCTTCTCTTGTTTAACATCTTGCTTTCACTGATACTTATAAGTTATGTTTTAGTAACTATTTGGCCATCTAACGAACATATATCACAGAATGAGAAAAGAACTCTTCTTTTCAACTGTAACAAAACAATTTAATTTGGTTGAATATAAGTAATAAAGATTTCCAAGGTGATATGTTTATCATATATTTATTATATATAAATATAAAGTTCATCAAGGAAAACGAGCAAAAAGAAGGTAAGGGCTTTATTTCCTCAACCTCCCCATTCCCCAAGGAAAAAAAAGTTACATTGAGGAAAAATTTAAAAAACAGTTCGGATATTCTAAAATATTACATAATTAAGTAATTAATTAACAAGTGTCCCTAAAGTATGTGAAGTATGTGTAAGTAAAGTGTGTGTTTGCATCTTACAATTATTTTTTTGCCATTTTCTTACAGATGTGTAATTAATTTAAAAAATGACGGTACAATTCGACTGGAAACTTTTATTACTCATACTTTGACCAAATTCAAGCAATAAAAGCCACCGCCAAAATGTCAATACTGCAACAGTGTACTTACGATCA
>NW_027109321.1:54893-80684 GCF_000696795.3 Halyomorpha halys
GAATACCACAAACACACGAAAGAACTGAGCTGTAACAACAACAAAAATGGCGGCGATCTCAACTGGTCTATTGTGTGACGTCATTCTCCATTTAACAGACCAAGTAACAGACTCTCAGCCATGCCAAATAAACCACGGTAAAAGAAGGCAATTTTTTTCGATTTAACATGAGTTTTTCCATTTAACAGGCTTTAACATAATTTATGTTATATGTTTGCCGGATCAGATTTTTTTCATGTATATTGATTTGTAACTATGGTTTATCTCAGATTGCTGATTTGAATTAGTTCGGGTTTCTATTTGTTATGAAAATGCTAAATTCTAACTATTTTGTTATAAAATAACCAAGAACACCTTTATTTTATTTGTTTGGTTGCATTTCTTTTTTTAATATAAAATGCAGAAAGTAGAATACCCCTATAGTTTGGGTTCTGAGGAGTTGAGAATCAACTAGGTTGACATTAGAGCCATTTATATTCGGCTTGGGGGGGCAATGAGCTCCCTCTGCTGTCAGCTAAAGTGCTACTTAAAGCAGTTGCTTAACACAGTTTGACTGCTACCATATCGCCTCTCTAGTATTATGGCCCTTCATAGCCACAGTAGGTATCATGCATTAGAAAAAATAATATTTCGATCTATTTTTGTCGTTCTAAAAACTGAAAACGTTAGTGCTTTGCCTTTATTAAACCAATCTTCAGTTGTTTTCTTTCATATTGTATTTTTTTCTTTCAAAATAAAGAATCTATTATAAATGTATTTTTTATTCTGAATAGCAGACAGTCAAGTGGATAAATGGATCCTACAAAGTGTGTGTAATATTAACAAATACATATTAAACATCAACCGAAAATTGAAATGGACCTACGAGTATATTTCTCACATCACTTCTTTCAGTTCTAGTACGCAGCATTAACACATTTAAATGATTATTGATCGTTGTGAGAAAAAAACATAAAACTGTATAAAATGGTTAAAAATTTTAGAAAATACATGCAGAATATTATAAGATATATCGCATGGAATATTATAAGAAATATTGTGCTGTAAATCTTAGTAGCGAAAGTCTGAAATACATAATAAAAAGATAATAGCAATTCGAACTTTTAACAAATTATTTGATTGATCAAATTAAAACAAGTTCCTATGGTTTGTGACCTTTTTTTTTTTGCACATGATCAAATGTTTGATCGAGACCGATATCATGCTTTTAAACAAATATTATTTTTGCTCCCTTGCCTCATTTGGTGTTTGTTGTATTTTATAAATTCTACAATTTGATGTACACTTTCGCTACTTGATGGCATAATATTTTAATATCTTTTTTTTTTTAATCAATGAAAATTGTTAAAGTATTTCGATATTCACTTATAGTAAAAAACATGGGAAACGTTTTTTAGTAAACAATACGCAAAATTAATGAATATGCAGCTAATAATTACGCGTATTTTTAAAGGTTATTAATCTCTTAAAAAATGACAGTTCGATAGTTTTTGTTTTTAGCTGTACGATGTATGTATGCATCCAGCTCCTGCTAATAAAACAGTGTTCAAGTTTCCGTTTGACTTCTTCCTCTGCGCATCTTCTGTTCGGTGGCCTCCCGTGAGCAGGTCTTCTTTAGTAAAGATTAAATTGGGCTGGGCCAACTACATTTTTCCACCCGTATAGAAACTCCTTCTAATATAGGTGGCTTTGTTTGGTTACTAGCTGAAAGAAATCGTCTTGTATGAGGGGGTATAGTCCAGTACTCTATGTTGTAATCTGGCTCGTTAGAGTAATCAGAGTATTGATTGCAAAAATTCTAAGGAATGGACTGGAATGATCGAAGACCTACTGCATCAGCCTTCTGACTTCTCATTTTAATGATCGTATTAGGAGTTTAAAACGAGATCTGGAAGTACCGAGTTTTTCCTTTATCCTTCGAGCTTTCTCTTCACTGTGAAAAGAACATGCTAATGGTTTTTTCTAATATCGCTGACTTTTATCAGCATAATACATTATATTTTGATTTTGTTAAGATTATTTTCATTTTTTATCCTCTCTGGACACTAAGTTAAATTAAGATATATATCTCTATTATCTTTTTGTTTTAACTAATTTTTTGTAAAAATCATTTGTAAAGAACACTTTATTCATTTATTATTTCAAAAAAAAGGACTCTGATTAGGTGCTATAAAAATAATAATACTTATCAAACCTTTTACAGTTGAATAGTTTCCAGGAGACTTTGCTATATTTGTTATGAATACGTATTGCAGCTCTAGAAGTAATCTCGCTGCCTAAGCAGCCGATATCCTGAGGGGAGATATGGGATAACCTCTGATCTTGATATCGGAGCCAGAATGTGGTTCAATAGTACGATCCTATCGGGACAAATAATCCGTCGGCGATACTGATAACGGACCAATATCTGAGTTACTTTAATTTTGATGTCTGACAACTGGGGTATTGCCATTTTTCGCGTTCATTTAGAAGTTCATCATCTAATTTTTCTGTCTTCATAGCATATTATTCATTATGTATTAAGTATTATCCTTCTTTAGTTCGAAGGGGTGGAAATAAACATAAAAGAGGAAATCTGGTTGACAGCCTCAGTACCCTGTTGTCTACATGAGAATGATGGGGAATGTTTAAAAAGGGAATTCAAGCTACGATGCTTTCTCATGTTTACAAGACTTCTATCATTAATGAGCCATTTAAAAATGTTTTGAAACAATTATATATACTGTTAACACAAATACTCATTTATAAATTTAGTTCTAAAAAAATAACTCTGCGTATGAAGGTTGAAAGAAATCTTTTTGAAACCTACGCATCTCTAAGTTATCTTTTGTCATTTAATATCAAAGTATTATAATTCCTGGGGCTAGTTTCGTTGGAATTGCGAAAAAAATAAGGACAGGAAATGAGTCCATACTCTTTTTGGACCACACTAATTATTAATTTACCATTAAGTCTATAAAGAAGAATATTTATCACATAGGCTTTAAAAATAACTAATTGAAATCCAGTAAACGCTTTATTATCCACGGGAAGGGGAGAAATGCCCAACTCTCCTTAAAGCAAAAGTGAAACCAAAAAGCGGAAACGCCCTCAGAGCTCAAGTTTTGAGGCAGTCGGTGATTGGCTCCTATACTCCTCTGCCATGCCTCTGGAATCCCAGATTTTCTTTGGCTTCACTTTTTCTGTTAGCTTGCCTCATCCATTATAATCATTCCTCCTACTTTTTAAAAGTACAGGTTATATATTCATTTAATTATTTCTTTTAACTTATCTATTCATTGAAGTATTGAAGTAACTAACTTTTTGTTTTATTTTTTCATAAATAAATATATTTATTTTGTTTAAATTGTTATGTTTCTCTGTATAAACTGATCAACTGCGATGACTATTATGTCTTTGGTTTGACTTTACATTGCTGTCTAATGATAAATTTGTTTAACGGATCGAACATGGATAGTGGATCACTGGAAAGGGGAGGTCTGAGAGTGAGAAAATTGTCAAGTTAATGAAATAAAATTGTTAAATGTGATGAAATATTTAAGTTGATGAAGAAAGAAAAAAAATTGAATGAAATAAAAGAAAAGAAAATATTTCTATTTAGTATTTGTAGTATTTATATTTGTAGACGAGTATTGATTGTGAAGGAAAACGTTTTGCTCTTAGACTAATGTGAGGTACTTCTTTTTTTTCTAGCAATTATTTTTTTCTCTCAATTATTTGTTTCCTCTCAATTATTAGCAAGCGTTCGTAGTCATTAGGGGTCCAGCTGCGCCTAAATGCGTAAGAGGTTATTTAGTTTGTCATCATTGCATTTGAACCGAATTCCCTCAGCCCTCTACCCCACGAAATTGTTAATTAAAGTTGAAAAACCTTAATCCCCCCAGGCGCAGATTGATGAAACTGCCTTATAATTTTTTTATGTTGTGATGTTTTAATTCGGGGTATGAGTAATTGGTCCTCATTATTTCTAAACAGCTGGAACTGCCTGTGCCATCCCCGTTATTTGAAGTTTGGACTTCATACGGGGGCGTAGAAGGATTTTTCATTAGGCTCATCGCATTAACTCTTTTATATTTTTGAGAATTTTACACAGGACTCAAATATAATTAAATTCACTCCATGTTATACTTGATTATCTCGTTTGTTATGTACGTTAATTGATGTTTGGTACATAATTAATTTTTGCTGCGATTCAATATAAGTATTTTATTCTAACTTTCCTCATCAAAATTCAGTGGAAATGCCAAATTAAGAATTCGAAGCGTATCTCGGATCTCTATATAGGATAGGATAAATAAATGAAATATCCAGCGAGATAACGTTGGTATGGCACTGATTTCCGTTAGTGATTCGATCCTAATCCTCCCTCCAACTTAACACGCTAGCCTATTTTAATTTCCGTGATATTACGTTTTGATGGTTAATAATATATTGTGGTATGCGATTCCACAAGGTATAACTTTGAGGATTCAATTCAATTACAATATATTATATTGTATTAATTTCTTTAATACTTTGAAGGTATTCTTCCACTATGGAATAAAAACATAAAACTAAGGCTTACTCGTTTAATTTTCCACCAAGTTCGCCTAAATTCCACAATGTTATTTATTAGATATTACTTATATTCAGCTTCATCCATAAATAGTTAATAACATGATCGTATTAGCTTTATGGTGAATGAATTTAGGATTATTTATTTACTTACTTCACCAAGTCTTAAGAGTTATTAATTACATTTTATTATTTTTCAAAGAACAAAGCATTGACAACTTTTTGAACACATTACATTCTACTTTCTAGAAGTAATTATGCAAAAACTATAGTGCAAAAAGCCGCTGATTAATCTAATTACAAGTAAATGATCATAATTATATTTTTGACGATGTGCTCTTCTTTAATTGTTCTTTAGATTAGAACCGAAGGGGGTAGGCTTTTAAAATATTTTATATTTTAAAAAAGAAAGAAATTAACAACGAAATTGGTACATCGTTAAGGAGATATTATTATTATTATTTTTTTTTTTAAGGATTGGAATAGTGATTCAAAAACGTCTAATCGTCCGCTATTTAAAAATGAAGTGACAGATGTCATGGCCAGTCCCAAGTACCATTCTGATATGATCTATAAATTTGGTGAAAAATCGAATTTTGGAGAAAAGCCTTGTACGAAAGCATTTTTAAAATAGATTTTTTTGGATTATTTGTATCATGAAATTTTAAGAGCAACAAAAGAAATTATTAAAAAAGAAAGAATACCTCATTACCATTAGATATTTATAATGATTTGCTTATTCCATGAGCGGGCAAAAGAAAAGTAATTTATTTGCTATCTAAAGTAGGAAATTATTTTCGAACGAAGGTTCGGGCCTGTAAGGATGAGATTTATGGTCTAAAATACATTAAGAAACTCTATTGGGGAAGGAATTACTGCTTTTTTAGTCAGATTTATTGTTATTCAACCCTGTAGAACATTAGGGGGTGAATCGATCCTTCGGTCTCATTAGCTCCGGAGGAAATCCCTCTTTGTTGATTCAGGTACACCATAGGTAATGATGTGAATTTATTTTTAATTAAATTTACATCATAATAAAAAAAATATCATATTTATGGTTTACTGTTCGTAAAAAAAAAAAAAAATGTTAGCAGGAAACAACTTATTTCAGAATAAAATAAATTTCTTAGCATGTTCAGATTAGGAAAAAAAGGGGTTTACAGCAATATAATATTTATACAACACAAAAATAATTTATTTTGTTGTAAAAAAATAGAACACAAGAAACTGTATTTAATTTATACACTAGGGTCCACTAAACCTTTAAATCACTCTTCAGTTAAGAAAATTTTGTTTTCAATTAGTTGAAGATATTATTTATTTAATTATATTATTTCAATTTCTTGAGACAAAGTAATTATTTATTAAATAAATCAAAAATTTGTATCTTTTTTTGTCTCAACACTTTTATTTTTCACCAGTCCAACGTTTCGGCCATTTTAGCCATCCTCAAGGACATCTTCAATTATAATTTCTTACTCACATTAATTTAAAGTTACTTTTGCAGGCTATTCTACCCAGGTCATTTCCTTTATTATAAGTTAAAAGCCTATTTTTTTTTTTATTAAATTTAAAATCATTAATACAACATAATAATTTTCTTATATAAGATTATCCACAACAAATACACTACCATAAATGGTTTGTGTATTTGTTGTGGATAATTTTATATAAGAAAAATTAAATATTAATATACTAGGAATCTCATCAATCCGTTTTATATTATATAAATGTTGAACAGATTCGATACTTAGGACTCCATCTTGACAAGAGACTTAGTTGGAATCCACATACAAGCTTTAGTCTTGTATGTGGATTCCAACATACAAGACTAAAGCGACAAAGAACTGCTCGGAAATTTTGATATCTATAACACCTACTTTACAAATCCTCTAAACTTCCCATTCACTACATAACATTATTATATAATATGATAATCAAACTAATTTAGACATATGTAATTGAGCCCTGGGGCTCTACCGAAACATCAAATTCCTCCCATATCAAATGCATACAATCCAAAATCCTTCGTAAAATCCTCAATTCTCCTTAATTTTTCACTAATAAAGTCATTCATAAAGAACTTACTGTTCGATACAACCAATGTAACCGATCTAGCCCGAACCAAATACCATTCTTTCCATTACAAACTCCTAAACCACCCAAACCCACTAGTTTTTAACCTTGCTTCCTCTTCCATTCCTGAAAGTCCTCCGAGGTGCCTGAAAAAAAGATGGCCACGAGACCTGCTAATGTAAAAAGTCATTAGAGTGCTACCAATGGGTAGTTTCTCTACACGCCTAATTACTACTACACGCCTATATCACTCTATTAAAAACCAACATCAAATTTACTGGACGTATTTATATAAATGTATAGTTGTAAATTTCAATAAAAATATTTTTAAAAAAAATATATGTACTGATCGTTTCGGGGACGCTGTGTCTCCCTCCTTAGCATCTAATTTAGTGTATCGTCTGTTCCTAGAACAAATGAGAAATTAGCAATGGAAAAAATTACAAATTAGCAGATTCTGTATTTTAGTACTAGAGAAAATTAGGTTCTGAGGAGGGAGACAAATTATCCCCCAAACGTTCAATAAATAAATTAAATACTACGTACATTGTATTGTATGTTGACCTCGAAAGAGAAAATAAAACAGAAAGAAATAAATAATCATGGACCATAACTACGTATCAAATATCATCCAAATCTGTGACTAATTGAAGGGCGCCCTCTAAAAAGATTATGACCTAAATATTTTTTCAGTTTCTTTCTAGTCTAACTGGTGCTAGGCAATGAAAACGAAAATGAATGAACAAGGGTGCTTAATTTAGAATAATAACTTGACTAATGAAAAATATTTCTAACTGTAATATATTACAAAAAATATTCCCATTTTAGATTAAACAGTATTATCTCATATTTATACCTTGTATTTATATTTATTGCATTATAATTACTTTCTATTTATTAGTTTAGTTTTTATCTGTTGTTTTATTGGATCTTGGCTTATTTCCTTAATTATTTGTCTCTTTGTTTCTATTATGTATGCTTTTATTTTTCTTATGTCTATAATTCTATTTGCTATTAGTCCACACGTTTAATATTTATTCTGTGTTCCATCTTTCATCTATATTGATCTCTGTACATTCTCTTTGATTTACTTTGCTCTTTTTATATAATTTTTTACATAGTTTTTACATTCTACCATACTTTATCATTATAATAGAAGTTATCTTATACGTTTACGCTGTTGACAATATTTTTAGTTTTTTTTAAGGAGACGGTGAATTAAATAAAAAAATACTAATAACAATTTATTTTTTTCCGGCTGGCAAAAAAAAATAAGTTATTGCTATTTTTTCCCTTACTACTTGACCTTGGGTTTGCCCTGTATACAAGCAGCCAAAAGATTCATCTAAAAATCGGCGCTATTGATGACAAGCTCTGTTTTGCTTTAGAAATATAAAAGTATTAATATTAACGGAAACTCAATAATTTCATTTCTCCTTTAGCTTCCAGTTTACATTTTAGGAGGTTCTTGCGGTGGGAGAAGTTTCGGAATTCGAGAATTACTGAGTATTATTAAAATTTAATGCGGAAAGATAAGGGAATAAGGATAATGGTGTTGAAACTTTGACAGCTACAAAAGTTTTGTGTATCACGTAATGTTTAATAACAAAGTATACTAACAAATCGGAACTGGATCCGCACACTCAAGTTGAAATATTTGACAGCCATTCAGAGTACGAAGGGTTTAAAGTTTTGATTACGTTGCTAGAAGTACTGAATTTGAAGGTTTCTGGGACGTTCAAAGTGTAAATTCACCATATATTTTAATTATACCCCCCTTGATAGAGTTTAAAGTCATGTTGAGTATTCCAGACGGGCCTTGGATATTAAAATAATTATGATGGACTCTTATGGAATCTTGAATATCATTGTGGAACTGAAAGAGGCTTGAAGTTAACTTCACTACCTGAAGAAACTTTATTCACCAATTAAGATATACAAAGGAGCATTTTGAAATTCTCAAAAATCAAAATTGAAATAAGGGTGATGTTAGTAGAATCTTGAATATATTATATTAGATCTTCAAATTGTTTTCAAATTTCAACATTGAAAATAAATTAATTGATCGTTTCTTTATTATTTTTAATCTAATATTGACTGATAAAAAACTTGATAAAACTTGTGTTGATAAAAAAGTGTTTACATTTTCAGTATAATTGATAATAACACTATTCAAATTCTCATCAGTGTTGTGGAGTTTCCTCGGGCCATGTTCCTGCTGTGTTGCATTGCTAAGCAGGAATTAAAGATCTGGTATTGATCAAGAGGCATATGGCAAAACATAATCGAATGGAATTTATGTTAATTTTAATATTACATTGTTCGTTTTTAAGATGTTAAATTAATGTGGGCAAATATTTGGTAGATTTGATTATATTTAATTGAAAAACAAATGATTTATTATCGGCATAAGTTGTCCTCACAGACCCAGTCTGCTGCAAATTATTAAAGGCAATTTACAGAAACAGAATTATATCATTAGGAATTATTCATAATTTAATTACCTGCACATTAGGTACAAAATCCACTCTGTGCGATGCAGCATAGATTTGTCCTGAAACAACGCTGATAAAAGAACTGCACGCATAAGACAAATTGTAAAAGGAAAACATAAGGTTCTGATAGCGACTAAAGAATAGCAGGATTCCTATGGCAGGGAATTTTAAATAAAAGGAAAAGATTAATATCAGGTTCAGCCAGCAGTAAGCCTTGTAGTTTAGTTTCGCCCCAACTGAAAAGACGTATTAACAATAGTAAGGCTAGAAACAAATCGCGGATCCATACAGAAATACCTCAACCTCATGAAAATGAAAAGAGAAAGACACTGTTAATCATGGAAAGCTCAAGAAGAACCCCAGCACATATAGGAGAGAAAGGGAACAAGAACTACGAAAAAAAACCTGAAGAAGAAGCTGCATTTCTAAAAAACATAATTGGACACACAAAAGATATATATGCTTTTTAAGAAAATAGTGGAGAATTTAACTGAGTGATATTCCGAAGAATTTTTTTTTTTGTTTTATATAACTTGATAAGTTTATATAACTATGGTATTTGAATTTTCTAATCGACGGAATACTTCAATTGTTACTTTCGTGTGCAGGAAAAGTTAAACTATCAAACACTTTGTAGGCTTGAATATAATTATGCTTAATATTAATTTTAGTTTTTAACATAAGCATCTAAGATGAATGGATGATAATAGATGTAATTTCTAAAAACAGTAAAGTACATTTTTTTTTCTTCTTAACCCTTGATTTTGGTTTTGATATATGAGGGGTAGGTAACAATAATAGGTGAGATCTCTTTGACTGTAGTGCAAATGCATTATAAAAGGAGAATAAAGAAAGGGATTGGACTGTAAATTGGAAAAGATTGAATCTACTGTCAGATGATGGGCTTACCATATTTCCTAATGAAGTCAGTAAGTTAGTAGTCCTCAGTCGTGTCGGAGACTGTTTATGTGAGTTTGCCAGCTTTGTGCCCGTCTTGTCGGTGTCACTGACCTGACCTGAATAAAGGGTTCATACAGTACTGGAGGTACAACAAACAAACAACAAACAACAACAAAAAAAAAAAAAACAATTTTATATGCTTTATCGTGATAAATTATATCAAAATTGGTAGTTCCAGAGTCCTATGTACGTGGTCAGTCTTTGCTCTTTGAAGAAATACTTAGTCTTATGATATGTCTAATTAAACCGCACTGAAACTGTTGGAGCCTCTTGGCCGCTGAAGGTGCTATGTTGGTCAGCATAGGTGCTCCGTAGAGTAGGGTTGGCTTCAGCACACTCTGGTAAAACATTAATATGAGGTGGAAAGAAAGATTAACAGAAGTTAACAGGTGATTAAGCCTGTAAAACTTGGTCATGACCTGCTTGATCTTATTGCAGTGGCGAGCTAGTGTCAGTTATCTGTCAAGCATAACACCCAGGTGTTATTATGCTATGCTACCCACACATACTAAGCTGCCTACTGGTGTTTTCTCGCACCCTACTAGTAAAGAACATTTTAAATTTGTATTTATTTAATTAGTAGTTTTTGTTGAGAATTTTCACGAGATGAAAGGAGTTTCTCAAAAAGAGAAAGATTTAAATGTTTTTGGAAGACATTTCTGATTTATTTTATTTTAAAAATTCCTAAATAAAAGAAAAAATAATTTAAAATGGACTTGGCTGATTTTTCAATATAATAATAAAGGATTGAATGAATGATTTATTACAAGTTATATAGATGAACTACCTGCAATTTAATTATTTGAATTTAGATCCAGCCCAATGTATATTTGAACTAGTACCTTTTCGATAAATAATACATTATAATGAATAATACAGTATAATTAGCAGCTAATATAATTAGCTATAGAATGTTTATCAATGTCCAATCTGATTAGATAGAATATTATTAGATATAAACATACTATTATTTATATAACTGACTGAATTTAAATGAATTAAAAATTCATTTAAACATGTTAATTTAAATGAATTAAAAATTCATTTAAACATGTTAATTTAAATGAATTAAAAATTAACATGAAATAGATAGACTTAATAAAATATGCCCATATATACATCCTATGGTTATGATTTTTTTTTTTAAATACTGATTTGCTTAAAAAAGTAAAATATAACATCTTGCTTATTTTTTATTAATGTAGGCCTACTTATAATTTGTTTGTTACAAATATTCTGGTCCCTATTTATGTTTTGGGGCTCTTCTCCCATTCTCAGAATGAACCATCTTTCAAGCAGTTAGATAGCATTATATATCCATATTAAAATACTATGTAACTACTGGAAGGATAGTTCATAAGTTGAACTATCCTAAGATGAAGGAAAAGCCCCAAATTACAGAAATTATAAGAAGGATTTTCCACACATAAATATATAATATAAAACAATACACCTTATAAATGAAGAACATTTATTAAATCTGTTATAAGATGATGATAGTGTTAAGTTAATCTGTAACTGAATGTTTAAAATTAAATAAGGGACAAAATCGGTCCAGCTGATTAAATTTTCCTCGAAAATCTGTTCTATTCCTCCCCTACAACTACAATACTGTACTCAGATCCACATATTTTCCTTGCCGATGGAAATTATTCATAATCAAAATGAGTCCCAAACCTTAAAAGCCGCCAGTATGTCCATCCTCCTACTGTCCATTCTTATCATGGGCAAAATCCTCGAGAAACTTATCTTGAAACACCTGTACCCCATCCTTGATTTCAACCACATAATGCCAGATCACCAGTGTGGATTCCTGCACTGCACTGCACAATCCAGCAATGTCATCGTGTGGTTGATGATTTTGTCTTCATTGGAGCGCGAAATGTACTGCTCGTGAGTCTTTCTTGATGTAGAACAGGCTTTGGATCGAAAACTCCTATCTGCTACATATTTCCTCATTATCCGCTCTTATCTCTCCGACAGTTTATTTCAGGCAAATTACATTTCAAGGTCCTATCCGTTAAACAGTTTGTACAGCTGACATCCTAACACTATCCTCACCACGTATGCCGATGACACATGTTTATTGTCAGTGAACAATGATCCTTGCATTGTATCCCAAACACTCCAATACAGCTTCACCACCCTTGAAGAATGGTGCCAAAACTGGAGGATTAAAATAAATTCCACCAAATCACATTTACCCTTCGTTGTAAACCAATGACCTCCTTCCCCACAGTATCTTTTAATAATACCCCACTTATTCCTGCAAAACAGATCCGTTACTTAGGACTACATCTCGACAAACGACGGACTTGGAATCCTCATACAAGACTGAAAAGACTGGAAACTGCTCATCGATTCCGTCTATTACAGCATTTACTAGACAAACAGTCCAAAATTCCAATCCATTACAAAAGACTGATCTACATGACTGTTATAAGACCTATCTGGACATATCGAGTTGAGCTATGGGGCTCCACTAAACCATCGAATTCCTCCCGAATCCAACCCTTAGAGTCAGTCCAAAATCCTTCGTAAAATCCTTAATGTTCCTCACTTTGTCACAAATCAAATCATCCATCAGGACCTCAATGTCCCATATGTTGCCGATTTGGCCAGAAGCAGATACCAATCCTTCCATGATAAACTTCCCAACCACCCAAACTAACTGGTTTTTCCAAACCTGGCTTCTTCTTCATTACCTAATAATCCTCCTAGGCGTCTGAAAAGAAGATGGGATCGAGATCTTCTCCTTTAGAAAAGTTTTTGGAGTTCTAGCAATGGGTAGATTCTCCACATTTTTTGTATCATGTCATAATATCACTTATAGCAAATTTACTTGATATGTGTCTACAGTTGTAAATAACAATAAATATATTATTAAAAAAAAAAAGATTGGCCAAAACTTTGGACATTTAATGAAATAATAAAGAGTGCATAATACTTTACTTGGATACATATTATTTTATTTAAACAATAAAACCAATCTCGAAGGATTGAAAGTATTTAAGTAAAAGTAAATATATAAAGAAAATATTTAACAAATATTAAACAAGGATTTTACAACAAACTATGATTAATAGTAAAGAGGACCATCAAGCATAGATGTTGATTATCTTAGAGTATTGAGGTTTTAAACAAAAACGATATTAAAAACAATGTTAGTTCGAGTTGTTTTATTTGTTAAATGCATTAGTAGATTTTTTTTAAACATATTAGTATTTGCTAATAATATGGTTAAAACATATGCCTTTATAAATTATATATTGAAGAAAAAAATGCGTTCTATCTTAACTGTAAAACTGATTAAAATATAATGTTGGATCCGAAAAGAGAGATTGAGATACGATTTCAGGTTGTAGAAAGGGGCACGTTAATGGAAAAACCTTATCCCGACAAAAGGAAGTAATCAAACCGCTGGCCCCGAACGAAATTTCTTAGACTATTCCGCTAGGGACAAATGGAACAAGCTACTGAAGGGTTGGATGGCTCCTTAATATTGGATGCTATCAGGTTGGGGGGGGGGAGAGTAGAAGACTGGTGGAATATTAGAGAAGGGGGTCACAAAGCAACCTAAAATGCTTAGACCCCCCTCTCCCTCTCTCTCTGTTTTACTACATCAAAAGAATTGTTGAATATATAATATACATTACAAAACTATAAAGATGTACTCCTCTACTTACAGTTTAATATTTAGTACATTATTCAGAATGTGAAACACTAATAATGTCACGTGGGACTATGAATGATAAACCTTGGCGTATGCTTGGGTGGAGTGGGATTAAAAACATATACCCCATCTCCTAAATGTATGAAAAAATAAGATTTTCATACCTGCCAAAAAAAGTTTGTATTTCGATTAATATTTCATTTTTTGAGTATTTAATTTGTATTTTGAGTAATAATCACTAGGCACCAGCACTTAGAAAGTATGAGGAGATGGCATTATAATTACATGATAATAGTGTTACTGTGAAACTTCTTTATTACGTACACCCAGGGGGAAGATGATTTTATCCGCTTTATAAAGGTGTCTTTTAAGAAGGGGTAAGGAACATATAAAAGGAACATATTTGTAAAATATGCAATACCTCGTAAGTCCTACCCAAAGTAATAATACGATTTTATACTGTTCACAGAAAAAAAATCATAGTATCGTTTTAGGAACATTTTATCAAAAAATATCCATTTTTCTGTGGGACACATACGCTAGCTGTATGACAAAAAATTGAAACTTGGTGGACATTATGACGAATTTTAACCCGTGCCGTTGCTGTAAAAATGTAAAAATAGACGACCATATAAATGTTTCTGGCACACACTGATATATTCATAGACTCAATGGTGGCAACTCTATGACTAAATGTCTTGTAGTCCCATCAATTCTAGAATTGTGAGTTTGTACATTTATATTTTATGAATTGTGTCAATTATGGAGGAGTGAGAACTAATGACGGGGAACAAAATTGGTGTCCGCATACGGACTGAAGAATTTACGGAAAAGATTTGAACCTCAATACATACATTTTTGGTTTCTTTACTAAGGGTTGTCCGTTAATGGAAGTTTGACAGTACATAAAACGCATATTATATTCAGTGAGTTATTTTGCAACATAAAGTTAGAAATTAGTGGAAGACATTTAAAATTCTTTTATTAAATCACTTTCTGGCAGATTTACCATTATTGATTAAATTGTGTTATTTTGGGTCTAATGAGCTCTAATTATTGTCTGTACTATTTATTTAATTTTTTTTTAATGGGTGTTTCCTTAGTAAATACCAATGAAATATGTGCTCTCTAGCCCCTTCATAAAATATTAGAGGGGAGGAGAAACTGCCTTGCACCCTCAGTGCCGATACTTATTTGGAGCTGTTACTTTTGTAGTGATTCCAATATATTTTAAGTAGTAGTTATTTCGAGAACAAATTGCCTTCTTCTTATTAAATCCTAACTTTATCTCCCGAAAAAGAATTCCGTGTCTGCCACAGATGATAAAAATCCGAGATAAAATATTAATTATTGTAACGTACAATAAAATTGCAAGCACGAGTACCCGTGGGGCTTTGAATAAAAAAAAATATATCGGTAAAATATACATTCTATGTGATATCACGGAGTAGTTATTTCACTTTTACTTGGATATTACGATACAGATAATAATATAATAAATGGAACAGTGTTGTTCTATTTTGTCAAATAGTTACAATTTATTTAATTTATTCATCAGTTTCCTCCGAATTGAAATGCTTTTGGTAAAAATCTGATTATTTTTTGTTAATGATTGCTAAAAATATTATCATTAATTTATTTATAATCTTAACACTTTCTTGATTGTGGTTAATATTGTTTAAATAAATAAAATTTTATCCATTTTAGTCTCAAAACATTTCATCAAAACACACACCAACCCGTACATGTCGAACTATGGATTATAGAATTATAAATAACATAGAGTAACGCTTAAGCTGTTTTTCCTATGACCCTAAGTTTTTGTTCAATTTTTTTTTTTAATGAACCATAATGTATAATGTAAGTAATTTACATATTTCTGTATGAGACTAATAAATTTGCTTAAGAAAATTTATGCACAAAAAATCATATATAAAAAAAAAAACTTACTAATTGTAAAAATTTTAAGATATAACCTTCGATTAAATCTCGAAAAGTGACTCAAAAGGTGGGGTTTGATCTCACATCACTGGAGGATATAGCTATGAGATAATCGGCGTCAAACATGCAAATATATTCAAGTTTTTTACCTCCGGCCTGTACACAATCTATAAATGAATCTAGCTTTAACGCTTTACCCTTCGTAATTGTCACGCTGAATTATAGGAAGTGAAAATAAAGAGAAAAACAATTAGTCCAGAGTAGACAACTGGCTGAAATCGTAGCGACTGCACTGAGAGAAGAACAGGCAACAAAAGAGATAACAGGGATAAAATAGCCAAAGTGATTTATCGTAACTGACGTAGACAGTCTATTTAGATTTTGAAAAATTAATGATTAAATAAAATTGATTCATTGTTGAACTACGTTCAGTTTGATGAGGTACGGTCATCAAAGAAAAAATATAAATAAACAAAAAAATATTTTTTTTATCCCATATTTCAAATGACGTTTCATGCTGAGTTTCAGGTCTTCATCAGGACTATAACACAAAAGAGATAACAACCATCATTTCGAGAAACATAAAATTAAAAAGAAACAGTATACAAACCAATATGGAATTATACAAAATAAGTGATTGATAATCTAATTGAAATATAATATTATGTAGGTAAGATGATTCATACCTTAGCTTTTTGAAAGTTCAATGAACCTCATCACCCCACGCTGAAAATTCCAAACCTACATAAAGCATTGTTTGAAAATTTAAAAATGGAGATAACTATGCAGAGAAACTATATTATTGACGTTGGAATTTCTTACATTATTATTATTATTTTTTTTTTTTTCAAAATTAGACGATTCAAAATTGATGAAATCACTACTACTTTAATATTAAGTTTTTATAATATATTAATCTTACGAATATGTAATAATGTTTTTAAATAATTTGCAACTGTTTCAGTTGCTGTTCATTATTTGCAAATGAATCCGGCTGAGTTAGCATAAAACTGAAGGACTAAGTTGTAAAATTGGTCAACAAGATTTTCAATGCAAATTCGAAATGATTCATTTTCTATGGCCATTAATTCAATTAAGTTTTATGATGTTTGCTATTCTGTGTATGCCATAAACAAGTCAGCAGGAATGCAAACAGCTTTTATGGTATTGTGCCAATTAAGGAAACCTTATTTATGGCAATACCATTCAAATAGTTTAAGGGTTATTAATTGACTTTTTACCATGGGAATTCATACGACTTGAAGTATATTTAAATTTATTGAATCAGTAAAATTAAATCTAAAAATGAACTAGAGATTCATTTTCGTGAAAAATTGAAATTCGTAAGCGTGAATTTCATAAAATTACAGTACACAAACAATTAATGTGAAACATGAAAATATAAGTGGAAATTTATAGGAATGATGCTTTAGTCACAAGCGCAAGTCGATGATATTAACAAGGCAGATCACTAGAAAACTTATATATTTTATGAACTTGTTATAAATATTATTTATGGTCTTTAAAACAAGTTAGGGATTTATATTAAAGTATTCATAATTCCTTCAAAGTGAACTGATTTTCCCCTTGAGGGATAATGTTGCCCCAAAAATTTCAAAACGTTCGTGTTGTTGAATATGGAAGGGAATAATCCTATATGGTTAAGAGGGAAAGATGAGACAAGAAGTTTGAAGAAATTTGAAAGAGTTATACCTTCAAATTTGTGCGAAGTTCAGTTGGAAAATAAACAAACGGTTTCTAGTATTTTCTTTTCTAACTCCATTGTTCTCTACTAAACAAAATCTGATTAAATAACTAGGCACCAGATATTGGTAGTAATTAGCTTCAATAAATAATGTCCCATGTGTAGTGCTTAATCCTACAGATTTTTTATTTTCAACATTCTTTCAAGTTTTAATTGTTAATTTAAAATTGATAAAAACTTATTTCAAGTCAATCAGAAATATATGGTTTGGATTTATTTTTGTTTAAATTTATATGGGATATTTTTTTTTTTTTTTAAATAAATTTTTTGTTAGGGATGCTACTAACTCCAACGACCCGGGTTCGAATCCGGCTGTGCAGAAATTTGTTTTCTGTTACACTGTAGCCGTGAGTCAATCCTGTGGGTTCTAGAGTCCTCCTGGGGTCCATCCAGCCTCATAAATTGTGTACCGTTAATTGGGTGAAAATCTGGCGGTCGAGCATGATTCTCATCAAAACACCTCATTGCACAACCGTTAGTCTAGTAACGTTTTAGCATTTCCTTACATAGTACTAAGCCCTTGGCCCTTCACGTTTTGTATTAATACAGATTTTAATTTTTAATTTATATTTTTTGTTGCTTTATATTCTACTTTGACTCACGAGAACACGTATATTAAGTTGGAAAAAAACTAACACTTTTTCTCATAATTTTTTTAAAACTTTTATTTTACTGTTATATGTTTGATTCTTTCATCGCTGCTGATACCCTTAAATAGCAACTGTTATTGAGCCCTAGGGACTTATTTCACAATAAATTATAAACTGAATATACTGAAGTATGATAATAAAGTATAACTATAGCAATAATAGTTCTGTAGTCTATTCTTGATACAGTTTCACTGACTAGTATAAAGATGTCTTATTCTTGTTCACTTTTAACTCCTATAATATCATTAATAGTTATCCAAATCATGAGAAATAAAATATTAGTACTTGTATTGTGTATTTACTTATGGACTAATATTATTGAGCAGAACATTATGAAATAGATCCCAGGGGTTTATTATGATTTTATAAAGTGGAACAAAGTCATCCTACGTTCATGTGTACGTATAAAAAAATAATAATTAATAGACAGATATCAACTCGGTGAATACCGACTGCTCTTTTTTTTTGGTTTTACTCTAAGGAAGCTGAGGTAAAAATTTCAGACTTTTCTGTTTCCAGTGAAGTGGTGAAGTTCATCAAAAAAGCAAAATATCGAAAAACGTTCAAAATGTGGTGCTGAATAACCCACTTAGACGGTGCTTTAAAAGCGAGGGAATAAATGCTGAATTTATAGAGTGTTAGGGGAAATAGAATGCTATTTACAATATATACAGTAAAAGACTAGTAAATTGTGCTGACATGAATTCAATAAAAACTAAAAGGGATAATCTCATGCGTAAACCGGGCGATAGGGAGGATATAACTGGAAGGATAAGTGCTTTCAAGGTAATCTTCATGTGAATATAGGACAATATTATCCGAGGTATATCAGTATATCGTGTTATGATGGCAGGGGTGCCTCAGCAATGTGAAGAGGCCTTAAGGAAGGGTTAAAGACCTGTCATTTTATTCAGTATCTTTCAAGTTTATTATTTTTATTTATCTATTGTTTGATTTTTTTTATTCATATCCTCTTTTGTTTGTGCTAAGCTGCCTAATGTTCTTTTTTTCTATACCAAATATAAGGGAACATTTTATTCATGCAAGTAAAAAAAGTATGAAAAAATGTAGTTTACATTTTATGATTTAGACCTCAAGGAGGAAACTTATTTCTGTCTGTCTGTCGGCTTGTTTGTAGTCACATTTGTGTTAGAGAACACTTAATTCGATTTTGAAGAAATATTCACGAAATGTGTATCCAATTAGCCACTTAGCACTCAAATGGTCCCTCCTCAATTTGATCAAATACCATCCAATGCTAACTCATCCCCTGAATGTATTTTCTTTGATAAAAACGATGTTTGTCTGATAAGACTCAAAGTTGGAGGAAAAATAAGAATTTGTGTAAAATGAGTCTAGTATAATTGCTGTCATATTCTATATACTTCTTTCACAAACACATCACCAAATTTATTTTTCTTGATATACGCATATTTTAAAAAATTTTTGTTTGTTTTTTTATTCAATGTTAGAGAAAAATGAGGAAATTTCATAAGCATGTTCTGGTACAAATATTAACTTTTTCGCTTTTATACACGAAAAAATAATTTTTTTGAATACCATTACATTTCAATAAAGAATCTTGACGCAGATCCTATTCTCAAACAACGGATTGTTGTTGTGGCAGCTTTATAGCCATCGAAGCTAATACATCATATTCATTTTTTAGCAAGTTTACAAATAAAATTGGAAAGTAAGATAAAAAAATGTTAAGTTTCACATGTGAATATGTTATGAAAATGTGGAATTTGTACTATCGTTGTTGTTTCAAACCTACTCCTTGAAAACACCTGTAAGAAATGTAGATGAAAACATTTTGTACGTTATTATTTTGAACCTTATTGAACATTAATTTTAGACGGTAAATTGTATTTAATTATGTATCCATTAATGCTCTAATTATTTATTAATTTATGTAGCTATCTATTTTTGCTACATTCTGTTTCTCATGTTTTTGTTGGGACAATGTGGAGTATATAAATAAATATTATGTTTTGTGTACTCATTTTTTCCCATGATTATAACAAAGATGAAATTCAAGAAACTGTCTGTCAGATTAGTGTTCATGAATGTGAAAGTGTGCATTTTTTTTTTGTCTATAACCCTTATTTTTGACAATTTTTGTTATAACTTAATAACAAAAATTTCTATAACCTAATATTCATGATTTATGATTTTTTATAACCCATATTTCTGATTTTTTTGTTTTTGGCTTAAATATATATACCAATATATATTTTGATTTCCACACTGTCTCCTTCTTCTGTAGTTGTCTACATTTTAAGGGGTTTTTGAGTTTGTAATTATGTTGTAATCAGTGGTCTATGAATTTTATAACGTGCTGGGGCACACATTGCTTTTGAAATGACGTACATGGTACACATTTTTTTTTTTCATAATCCCTATTTCTGAATTTCATTTAAGGTTTTTAGTATGAATATATATTCTGGTCCTGCACTGTTTCCTTCTTCTGTAGTGGCCTACATTTTAAGGAGGTTTTGACTTGTATTTTTGTTGCGGTACACATGGTTGATCATATTTTGTTATATGTGGATTAAAAAATATACTTAAGACGAGCATCAACTATATGTTGAAAACCTTTTCAAGATTTTTCCAATCTTTTGTATGCTGATCTATGATGAAAATGTTCTTTTCTAATTTGAGAGTTTAACTAGCATTATTAATTCAATTCATTATTCTCTTGGAAAATTTCTTTATTAATCCCGCTTTTTTTATCTAATTTACTGAATGAATTGGCTATCAAACCTCTTTAATAGGTGGTTAGAGCTTCATGAAGAAAAATTGCCAATATCAAAGTATTACTGCTAAATCGTCCAAGCTCTGGGAAAATAAATAATATTAAATCATTTAGCATTACGAACATCCTCCGAGGCGCCTGAAAAGAAGTTGGCTTTGAGACCTTCTGGTGTAAGAAATATGATTATAGTGCTACGAATTGGTAGTTTCTCTACATGCCTATATACTATTTTGACCTTACATCAAATTTACTTAATATGTTTTTAGGTAAATACAGATGTAAATAGTAATAAATAAAAAAAGAAAAATAAACTTTAAAGTATCTGGTACGTCCACTTAAATGACTTCCCTAAAATTTTGTCAGTTAAGGTACAATATTCATAGACATATATATAGTGATTCATATCTGTATCTAAACTAATAAAATTCTGGTAATTTTTTTAAAAATACTTTTTTTAGTTTATATTATTTAATAATTATGAACATGAATTGGGGACCCGATATCTAATGTTTTGGTTGTTTCTTTTTCAAGGCGCTACTCCTTCTGCAGTTCGCCCTGATGGCAGCTGCAACCAATGGCTGCGACAGGACTCCAGAAATGGTCATCGGGCAGAAGTCAGACCCGGAAGGCAAGTTCCGGATCTCCATGTCGGCCAACCCCCTTGTCTACGTTCCTGGCGAGATGTATACAAGTTAGTAGCTTAACTTATTTTACTACTAATCATATTTATTTGTTGCTGAAGTAATATAGTGTTACCATGGAAAGATGACAAAATAATTTATTTAGCGGTTGGATCACTCGTGTATACGGTAATATATATATTTTTCTTTCTTTCATTTTTGGCCGTAAGATAAATGCAAAAATTTCTATTAATAAACTTAGTTCATAATTTGTTTTCGATAATCTGGAAAAAACACTGTGATTTGTAGTAATCATAATTAATAGAGTTTGGACAGTGCATAAAAGAAAACATCAAATTTTCTTCCCAAAGGTATCATTTAACGAACACAAACCACTATATCAGGATTTTATTCAAATAGAAAAACTATTTTGAGTTTCAGAGGCATTACCTGGAAAATCTCGTGAAATTATTTTTCCTTATCACATATTTATTTTCCTTTTCAGGCCATCTGTTGATAATAATATACATTTTTGGAGCAGTAATAATCATATAATTAATTCATAGAGAAGTCATTAAGTTTTGATTTAATATTTTTAATTTACGAAAAATAAAGAAAAAACTATTGAGAAAAACACAAAATTTAAAACTTTTTATTAAATATAAATTTTTAACCACGAATAAAATTGTGATATAATTTTAATTAAACTTTTTAGTGATTCACACTTAATTAAAATTAAAAGTAGATTTCGAAAAGTGATTTATATTAATATTATGTTATTTATTGTGTTTAAACAGTAATTTGTATGCTTATTTAGAAAAATCTTTCAATATTTCTGATTTCAATAAAACAGTAAAAAGACAAGAACCAATCCTTACTTTGTAACGAATAAGTCTCTTAATTATTATTAAGTTAATGAATTATTTCTCCTTACATTCGCTTATGTTGCTTAAAATAGGCTTATACAAAAGCTACTGGATACGGAATGGCTTGCTCCGGGAAACAATAACATTATATTTTAATTTGAAGTTGTAATATTATAAATAACGGAACACAACAATAGAGATGGGCCTCCAACCATGGGCCTCACAGAATAGCCTGTCTTGTACTTTTCGAAGTCTATAAAATTTATAAACTAGCATGGATGTTTTTTTGAAAACTCTCGTATATTGTTCACATCCTATTGTAAAAATATTTGTTTAAAAAATGGGCAGAAAAAATCGATAAAGTTAACCTGTAGTTACATGCATTGATTTTAGCCTAAACACAAGTCTTTGCGTCCCCATACATTAATCATATAAAGTGCATTTAACCTTGTATTTCACCAAAACGAATTTATCCGATTTTAAGGTAAGTATAAGTCAGAAAATGACCGGAATAGGGTCTGTTTTACACCCTGCAGAATATTATGAAATCGATATCGTTCAAAATAAAAATACCGGTAAAGTAGTATAAGATATAATTTCAGATGTTCTACGGCGTGTAAAATAGTTGATTTATTTTTGCTATTATTTTTTATTTTAATAAATACCTTCTCTTTCTTAATACACTGAGTACAAATACACTATACTTGATTCATACGATTTTCTCGGAATATTTTTAATTTTACATATAATTAAGATACATTGATTTTTAAGAAATAATAGTATAATTCATTAACATTATTTTTTTTTTAGCTGGTTTATATTGGTATAACTTTAAAATGGTTAATGTATAATGAAACCATAGAAATCATAAAATAAGTATTTATATTTTTTTTCCAAAGCCCCAATTGGTTATTATAATTTGGTAGTAAATGTATCCTGTGTATTGAGATTTTGTTTTTCTCTGAAACTGGGTTTCATTTTAAAACATAAATGTGGTGGTCGATGTTTTAAATTTAAAAACATCAAGGTTATATTATGTGATATTAGTTGGTAATAAGATAGAAAATATTAAATTCTATAAAGAAATTAAGTCTATATAGTTACAAAAAACTTTCGGGAAGCTTAAACTGAATCTAGCTTTATCACAGTACTGTATTTGCACACAAGCAAGAGAAAACAATTTCAAACATTGTTGGAGATGCATTGCCTTCTATCTTCTCCGATTCTAGATCCAGGAGAAAGCTTTTAGGATAATGTCAAACGACAGGAAGTGACTGGATGAACAGCTCTACCAAATCTTGTATAGAAGATTTGGCCTTTACTACATAGTGGGGTTTACCTGTCCTTAACGAAATAGGTTTAGAAAGTAAAATCTATAGTATAATTGTTTTCTTTTTGGATGTGTAAATCCTACATCGGACAATATTTTAAAAAATGACAATACTTAAGCTAATATCAACTTAGCAATTTTTCTTATGAACCCTACGATGTTGATTTAAAATTATACATAATTTCTTGGAAATATTTTACTCATTGCCAAAACAACAACGAAAGGTGTAGGAAAGAAACACTCAGTAAGGTTTCAGCCAAAGCTATAGGCCTTTATAAAGTCAAAGAAAAAAAATACAATTACCATAGAATAATGAATAAAATTCTGTAAATTGGAAGAATAAATTAGGAGGGATTATTATGGAACAAAAAATATTTCATCATTACATCAAAATAGATAAAGAATAAATTAGTATGTAATATTAAATTATTTTAAAAATTTATATTCATGAAATATTAAGAATGATGCCTTTAAAATGAAATGAACCGTCAAGAGAGAACGTTGGTTAATAACTTTAGTCACACACAGGTACTTTTCATGTCGCTGCTTTGTTTTGATTATGGAACATCTAACAAAAATAAAGTTGTCGATTGGACATATTTTATAGATAGTAATAGTATACTGGGCATCATCATACAAAGCTACAATAGTTGGGTTGTCACAAAGAGTTTCCAGACTACGTCTCAATCTATAGAATATGTTAAGTTCAAAATTAAAAAAAAAAAAAATTGTTAGATTAAAAAATACATAATATATTGGTATACTGTATTATTATTCTTCGTATTCCCACTACATTTGTTCTTCTATTATGGTTGTTTATTATTTGGTTTATATGGAGAGATTATGCACGTGAGAAAAGCAATTTCAGTGAAATTTTTTTGTGTGATTCTAGGTCAACTTAAATTAGACTATAGAACTATATCATCACAGGTAGCATATTTTCTTACTCTATTTGTAATAGTTTTTGGTATCAATGAACTAATAGAAACAATTAATCAACAAACCAAACCGTAATGTTTGTTAATAACGTAGTGCAGGTATGTAACAAGGTTGAGAAAACGAGAAGAGAGTCGAGGGTGCGGTAAGGAAGGAAACCACGGTGAAACAATACTGCATCAATTTGACCGACTTAACGGCCTACGTTATATGAATCTATCATCAGAACTAACTAGGGGAGGCTACGCTCGTTGAATCAACGATTTCAATGAAACTTCTTATTCGCAATACCAGGTCGAAAAATATCAGAAACGTGTCCGAGGGCTTATGCGCCCAAGGAGACAGGAAAAAAAATATTTTATACAATTTTTATTACAATTTTTTTTAATATATATTTTTTGTTTTTGCTCTGAAGTGATTTATATATTATTATATACCAATCGATTATTTTTTTTGTTCAAAATACGGAATACCTCACCAATTGGATTCGATGAGTTTAAATGCATAAGATAACAAAAACCTGAAGGTCGCTTTTAGAAAAGTAGGCTAAAAAAGGTTTAAAAAAAAGAGAATCAGTATCTTTTTTAGGACACTTGAATACGACTTTTTATGTAAATAAATGAATACAAATTTTTGAGCTTAATCGTACAAGACAGATTTTTAGCCTGTGGATGTCCCGCGTTCACGTAAACATTCATAACTCCAAAAGATTTTACTCAAATACCTTACAGGTAGTATTGAAAAGTTGAATCTCTGCTCTTTCAAAAAAATATCAATATATTATATGTTTTATGTTCACTAAAGGAAGAAAAGGTGATTTTAAATAAAGAAAAACTTCTCAAACGTTCCATTTTGTACGTCTAATTTAAAGTTGTTTAGGAAGGTCGGGTTTGTGATGTTTCTGGTAGTTATAGGAGCCTTGTAGTTGGTATCGTAGTTTAGTAGAAATTATTATTTAAAATATGGAAAATATTATATTCACGTTTGGGACCAAATCCGGTTTCGCATAAATCTGGCACAACTATTTATGTTCGCACACCGGGCCATTGATCCCGAGGAAAATTTTCCTATGCAAATCCATTAGTGCCATAAATCTGTCAGTAAATTTTCTTTTCATCATAAATATATTGTTTTAGTTAATATAGTTTTACTTACATTATATATATA
>NW_027109321.1:80900-116654 GCF_000696795.3 Halyomorpha halys
ATAATTAATTAATTATTAATTAATCAATTTTTTAAATCAATATCTGCATTTTTTAAATTATTTTCTTTTATTTGGAGTTGGGAAAAAAAGTAATTATAGTTACTGTAATTTGTGATTGTAGAAATACAATCACTATTGTAATTTCAGTTACTTGATGAACTACTGTAATAATAACAATTCCTACCCAACTCTTTTTCAGTTCATACTGCTGTCTGTCTTAGATGCTTCTAACGTCGGCCCTTTTTGGCTGTGAAATTGACCATGATCTTGATCCTAAGATTTCAGTCTCTAATGGTTTAGTATTTAACCCTTAGCATTTGGTTGTATAGCATATCACTCGGTCCACTTCTCTGAGTGGACATGAAAATTTACTAGCGATTACGGAGAATGAACTTATTCCACAATAATTTTTTAAGAAACGCATGTTTTCTTGTAGTTTTCTATTAAAAAAGCACAAAAAATAGACCAATACATGATAAAAATATGATGATGCATGATAAATAAATCAACCGGTTGTACGTCGAAAGAGAACGTGCGAAGAATATTCACGACAGACTATACAATTCTCCAATCCGTTGATTAATATGAAAAATTAGTGGAAATAACGGACACAAGTATGGTTCAATAATATAGGGGAACTTGATTCGGTAATAATGAAATCAGAAAACTGAGAAATGAAATTTAAAGGAACTCACATCGTATTGAAGTGTCGAATAGTAAAGATTTCTACAGTAATAGGAAAGTGTTGAGATTTCGTAATTTAATTAATAATTTCCATCCATTTCTTTATCCTTTTTTCATTTTTTTTTTATAAAAATAAAAAAAAATGACACTAGCATTCTCGTAGTGTCAGCAGTAGTAAAGATGATTTCAGATAGATATTTATACAGACAGATTTAAATAAATATTCAAGCGGAATGTAATAGTAATGATAATGATGATATCAACCAACCAACAAGAAACGAAAAAAATTATAGATAGTAATAGTGGAACAAGTAAACATCTCCGTAGAAGACACATCAAATGAATAGTGGAAAGACATTACTGAATCTATCGATTTTCCACCAATAAGCAAGTTTGACATACGTCACCAAATAACCAGATTGTAAATACCAAGTAATATAAAAGATCCCATAAATTTTATTACTTCATATTTTGCAAATGAATAAATACACAATGTTATAAAAGAAGAAACTATTATCCCAACAAAAAATAAGTATCAGATATAACGTTTTCGTAAAAATATGGCGTCGGTTTGCTCGTAGGTAACGTCCAAAACGGTGCCGAGTGCAAAAGGTTAATATTTTTAGCATCTATTCTCGGTAGCCTTACTTACTTTCAGTTATTGCATTTCATTATTTTCGGTGATTAACTCAACCAAATCTTCCAAGATTCTGCCCGCCTTTAGGATTTGGTTTCCGATTTTGACACATTCATCTGCTTAAAACAGACATTTACTCAAATTAAAAAATAATTGGCCCTTAAAACATTCTGCAAAATTCTGAACTGAATTTTAAAAAAATATCTCATATGAATATTGTTAAAAACAACGTACTAAGCGATTGTAAAATATTATACATACACACAAAACTGGTAGTATCGGTTTTGTAGGAAAGCACGCCTGATATAAGGGGGGCCTTTACACTCGAGCCCCCACAAAAGATAATTATGAGTAGATTAGCCTAACGACAGTTTATATTATATCCCTCCTTCAGTAAAGCCCGCATCTTAATATTTAAAACGATTCAAGTATATACACTACCTCTAACTTTAAAGGATTAGCGAATATAATTTTATAAATAGGATACTTCCAAAAGATGACAAACACTGTCCTAATGGTATTGCCGTAATCAAAATAAACTTTGTTTACATTTGACATTAGTTAATAATTTTATTGAATAACTTGAAATTTATAAGGTATAAATTTTAAACTTAAAAATGTGGTTAGTTCCTGATTCGGGCATAATTTTTTCGACTTTCGATTTGTAGATCTCTCTCATTAAGACTGTTGGGGGGCCGCCTTACGCCCCAGTCTTACCAATTTGATGTCTATTGGCGGTGCCGGTTTGAATCCGGCCTGGGACGTTGACTTTTTTCATCGAGTGGCGGTTCCACAAAATGAAAAACTTTAACATCAACCATGGTTAGGCAGTATAGGACTACAATGGGAGTCTTGGTCGAAAAAAAAAAAAAAATACTGTTGGGGATCTTAAGGTAAAAAATCTGCCTCCTAGTTGAACTTCACCTCTTTTGAACTATGTATTGGTAATTAATTAAAACTTAGATGATTCTAATGAGATAATATTTTTTAATAAACTAATATGCTTAAATATTATAAACAAAGGAAATGAAAATAAATGTATTCAAATGTCCCTTTGGTCTATTTCTGTAGAAAATGATGTTGGAAAAAAAGAGGCAAAATTCCATTCGGCACAAGAGTTACAAGTCAACGATATCACGTTTTAGTACATGTAAATCGTAAATAAAGTCAGGCGTAAACAAAACAAAAGACACACGACTCACTAATGTTTTGATTTGCTGTATGACTTTAAACAATAAATTAGTTCTCATTCTTTTTAATAAATTTACAATGATAAACTTTAAAACAAATAAGTTTTGTCTTGAATGTAACTTAATTAAGAATTAAAAAAAAAAAATTACAAACCGTTTTAGTTCTCCGTAAATATGACAACAGTAGGACCTGAAGAAACCTGTATACGGTGGTTTCATTTATGTCATTCGCAGACCTCATCAGTTATCTCTAATTTCGAGGATTTTCCTCGTTCAGTTAGTTATCTTTTATGCCAGTTATTTGATTAGAGTTCTATAATGAGCGATTTAATCGCCAATACTGTTCTCTATGTACACTTTCAGCATTGTTGGTGCGAAACATAGAGCAGAGGACATAGACATCACGAATAGCAGCCTCAATTTTGGTAAAGCATTAATCCAAGCCACAGTTCCCTACCAAAAAGATTATTGACAAGCTAAGAATCTTGAACATAGATGTTGTTATAGACCCCCACCGTTTGGTGGGGATCACCTTTTCCTTTCAAAAAACTTTCAGCTGAATAGATACTCCATCAATATTTTAATGAATCTGGCATATCTTGGCCTAACATTAGACCACTATAACATTTCAACATTTTTGGCCCATTTTAATAAGAAACATAAATTAAGACTAAAGCGAACAGGCTCCATCATTTATGTTCAAGAATCTGGCCTGTTCTGAAAACCACGATTTATAAATGCATCCTGAGGCTGGCACTGAATTATAGAGCACCTATATTCCTGCATTTGTAACAATCGATTTTTAGGCGTTTACAATCTTTTCAGAATGGCATGTTCCGGTGTTTATTTTAAGGGACATCTCCACTGAAGAAGAAAATGAAAAAAAAATTATGATAATCTACAAATATTAAAAATAAATGAGATGATTGATTCACAACACAAAAATTTCATGAATAGCTTACAACTATAGGAGAATGAGAAATTGCAAGCAAAAGAATTGCAACAAGCTTGCCAAGACGTAGGCAACATATCATGAGCAATAATATAGAATAATTTCATTTTTTAAGGTATTCAGATTTATATAAATTTGTCTTAAAATGTAATTTAATAACAAAATCCTTAACAAAATTACCTCTCATTTTGAATTACAGATTCAGAGCTAAAAAAGGATATACAATTTATGATACTCATACATAACATTGCTATGACTTGGAGAAAGTCCAATAAAAATAACCTTTACTTAAAAGCAAATTTGCAAATGGATTCGGTAAGTGAAAAAGGACTAAATCGTTTAATTTCGTTCTTGAATTTTTAAACATCATTGTGTACCATTTCATATATACTATTCATATAAGACATACTATTTCAAATAGAAGACCTTCAGCGGCGAGTATCTTTTTTTACACTGAAATTATTTTTTAAGGAAACAATCCTACTTTTCTTATTATTTTAAGTATTCATTTTCGTTCTTTTTCTTTTTAAACTTTTAAAACTGAAACTAAAATTTATTTTACTACATAAACATTAATATGTACAATAATTATTACTTGGTTTAGAATACACCCTTATATATTTTTTTATATATAAGCTATATTTATATTTTTGGATAAAAATGAACTGAAAGAAAAAAAAAGTTTGGATTAAAATAAAAAAATCAGATCGTTATTACTAATGTAATAATATGTTCAGTTCGCTTATGTTTATATCTTTGGGTAGTTGTTTTTGTATAATTTTCTATTGTAGTTATTAAAGGGCTTATAGATTAAAGGGCTACTGCAAGATAAAAAGAAGTAATGAATTAATTTGAGTATGCATTCATGCGGAATCATTAATTAATTCTGTAGGCATCTTAGTTATTCTTATGTAATATGAATAGTTGTTAATAATTGTTGGTCATTTGTTTAGGAATGCTTGTAACAATTCAAAGATGGTTAAATCAATGAAGTTCGATTTGGAACTGGCATATGTTAGGATAGATCTTTATGAATTATACATCTCGACAAAACTACCCTTTAAAAAATTTGAAAGATTAAAATTTATTTTTTATTTTTGCTAAATATTTAAGTGATTTAAAAAAAAATCTTTTAGTTATTATTTCAATAACTTGTACTAACACCTTGAAATAATAAGTATTTTTACAATTATTATAAAGTCATAACTAAAATTTATAAAAATTTTGCTAACTAATCCAACGAAATGAAATTACAATAGATGTAGCAACTTGTTTAGTAATAATAGACTAAAACAAATCGAAGTCCCTTAAGTTCTGCTTAACTCGGACTTCTAATCCAATATCACCAAGACATATTGAAGCAAGAACTATATATTCTTATTTATATAGAGGTGTCCATATTAATTTGCACCCAAAAAAGATTCTCATGGTCGAACGGATGACTTATCAAAAAATTCTGCAGCAAACAGTGGAAATAATAATTCATGGTTTCGCTAAGAAGTGTTCCTTGCTGACTCTCGGCGAAATTTGAAGATGGCGTTTAACACATTTTAATATTATCCTTAATAGTCATTAAAATATTATGAATGACTTCCTAAAGGTCTTTCCAAATCTTCAAAATTGAAGGATTAACACTACAGTAGAATCTTTTATTTATTAAACTTATTATCATATTATTTTTCGGCTACTTCATAAACAAGAATCTTGAAGATATAATACTTTTTTTTATAAGAATATTTTCAAGTCTGTAGTTCTTAAAATGATTTTTTTTTTTTTTTTTTTTTTACTGAAATGAAACTTTCTTACCGACGTTCAGCTCGAAGATAAAACATATTATACGGGAGTATATAGATTTTGTGACGTGAGATGAAACGGAAGCGGTGAGCATAGAGACGTAGAAGAGGAATAAACAATTGAGGCAATTGAGGTAATAATTTACTGCTATAATTGGCTTATGAAATGGCTGTTATGTTCAAATTATCATTGTTGTGGAACTAATTTTCTGCATTAAGCTGTAAGGGAGAGTGTTTGAGCATTATTAATAAAATTTTAACAGTTTCAAAAGTTTCACTTGCGTGTGGCTAGTTCCAAGACTGCCATAATTTTTTATTCTTCTATACAGAAACTGTATTTAAGCAAAAAATTCAACGAGTAAATGTGATATGACCTGAAACATTCTTTGAAGGTACTACCCACTGGTATAACAAAATTAGTATAATAACATTTCTATATTATAAGGTTAGTAAATTTTCTTTTCAGGTGTCTCAGAGGGTTATCAGGATTATAAGAGTAACCAAGGTTAGAAACTAGTGGATATGGGTGGTTAGCGAAATTATTAGGGAAGGAATAATCTAGTTCAGGCTAGATCGGGAAAATATGGAACATTAAGGTCTTAATGATTTTAATTTATACAAAGTAACGAACAATTAGGGTCTTCACAATAATGAAAGTGAAATTAATTGTATAAATTCAAAATTTTTATTAATTTAACTAACAAAATTCAATGGTCGACGGTTTCTAAGTACGAAGTTTTGGAATCTTCAAGATATGCGACAGAGGGGAAAAATTTTGTAAGTAATGATTTTTTCTGTCTAATTTATTTTTAATATAGCAACAGAATAAAATAAATACAACACATACTACTTAATGACACCCTACGGAATGCCATATTTAAATGTAATAAACAATAAATTTCCAAACTGAGGAAGTTTATTACCATGAATTTGAACATTAGGAAGCCAAATTTAATTAAAAATGAATGAAATTTAAATTTCCTTTTCTTGTTTGTAGCTGTGATTATGAGATCTTAAATTATGGGAAAATCTACGGTACGAAACAGCTTCACTTTTATTACCTGTTGGTTGAGGTATCATACCTTCCGTTTCTCTATCAAAAATATGTTCCTTAGCTGGCTGCCTGAAGAAGAGATGGAATTAAGAAATAAAAACATGAAAAATTAAAGATAGCTTTTCTCAGAAACGTAAGCAGGAGATTGGATATTGAAGACTTTATTTCGTTGACTATTGCTCCCTCCAGATCAAGTAATCGCACACAGTCCATCCACTTCCAAGAAAAAATACGATGTAACCCAGCGAAGACGTGGAAAAATAAGCTCAAAGCTTAATTATTCCCAAAGATAAATAAGAGGGGGAGGGGGAAAAAGCAGAGGGTAGTAACAAATGGACAATAACGATACCGATTTTTATAATTCTATGATATATTTATAATGTAATTAGAATATAATATATATTCCTGTGTTATACGTAATTTTATTACATATAATAATTTATGTATTTTTATATTTAAATCATTTATTATTATCAGTATATTTATATAACATAATGTTGTTTCTTGGTCAGTAGCAAGTAATTATTAAATAATCATTTAATGTAAATGAAAAAAAATATTACAAATATAGAAAATTAAATCATACAGAAGAAGTAAAAACTTAATTGATAATCTATAACAGTTTTTTCCTGGGAAATAGTTTTGGGTTGTTATTAAATTATGAAAACATTCTGTAAATTATTTTTCTCACGTTTTCCGATTTTAACTTAATATACTGGTTAAATAACAGTTGATTATTTAATGTGTCTCCTTTGTATTTTACAGATTTTGCTAAAGGTACAAGAGCATCATTTAAAACTATTTTGAAGGACAGTTATGAAAATTATGTCACAATCACGTTTTCAACGTTTAAATTTGATTCCAATAATTTAAATATGATTTAAGTGGTCTATTAGCATTTTTGGTTGAATATAATGTGCCAGTTTCACTCCTTAATTTCTATGTTTTCCATGTTCTTAATTATATACCTATGATCCAATACATACGTATTACTTAATAATTATTTTTCTTGATCTTAGAAAGCATCCTTAGCAAGATACTTATGGAAGTATTTTTACCAAAATATAGAAATGACATAGCCATTTGCATGAGAACTGGATTAGCTAGAGCTAACATGAGGTGGTAAAGGTGGTTTAAAAGCGGTTGAGGGATGCGAAGAGATAAAGATGGAACATACGGGGCGGAGATATATTGGCCACCGCCGGGGCTCCAGATAGGACGCCTTGTCGTTTATGACGTCATTAATCCACCACAAAACCACCCTTCCAGGAGGTTTCTTCCACGTTAGAATATTTATGGTTTTTAATTTGCCAAAGGAATCGCCCTTCTCAGCCAAACCCTCCCCGAAAGTGGTTTGAGTAATGATCATGAACAATCGATACCAACTCACTAATTCTTAGAACCGTTGAAACGGCTCGGTATAATGGTCCTCGAACGAATTATGTTTGAACAATGAGAATAAACATATCATTTCTGTACACGTACCTGGTCCTTATAGATACCTCTTGTCGAAATTTAGATCAATTATGGCATTCATACGTATGTTTAATATACAATGTAGCAGTTCAAAGTTGAAGCATCATTGATTGACTGTAGGATACATAGCCATTGTCAAAAAATATTAGCTGTTGGAAATAGCTGTCAATAAAAACTTTCTTGATTATTTTAGTTCGTTAAATATTTTAATTTTTATGCTTTTCGTTGATTACTCGTTTAAATATTACAAAAAAGGAAGAGATCTTATTTTAAAAGATAATCTAATTACTGATGAATCAGTATTCAAGTTAGACTGTTAATTACAAATAAAGATAATTAGACCATTAAATCAATATAACAATTAGGTAATTATTTTCTTTTCTTTTTTTTTGTCCGTTCTCTATAATAAAAAAATGGTATAATTTTATGTAAATTTTAATGTGATAACATCACGTTCCTATAATGCAGATAATAATAGTCCAATATATAATGTAAGTTTTTTATTGGAACAAAACCACATGAAGTAGATTGTAGGAAGATAGTTCGGGTAGCGTTCAATAAGGGTATTAAAGTACTAAAAGAAACCTATTTGTTGTTAAGCAACGTTTCGGCCTACTATGCAGAGCCCTGCAACTATGCCCCGAAACGTAGCCACGTCAGGGCTGCCAGATTGTTTTGTTTTGTTTTATTTATTTAAGTGTTTCGACCACTAGGGTCATTTACACTGAATTTACAAAGTTAGTACATTACTATTGACATATTTACAATGTTACAAGGTGAGAAAGATATATATAATTACAAAGTGAGAAAGTTTAAAAATTAACAGTTACTGTTACAAGTTACATTACAATTTACAAATTTAAAATTACAATGAAACATGCTGCCAGATTGAAACACTGCAAAAGACTCACCCCTAACGCAGCTATGCGAAGTGGAGCAATGAATAGTTTTCTTTTACTATTTTGATACCTTTATTGACCGCCACCCAGACTATCTTCCTACAATAAGTTTTTTTAATTATAGTGGTGTGGAATGTTTTTATTTTTTAACCAGAAAAAGCTACATTAATATTAAAAAAAAATAATCAATCAGTTTTTTTCACGGATCTGATAACACTACATTTATTAGTTTCACATTTATTATATAAAAATAGTAATAAAATAAATTGATAAATTATTGGTAGTATTTAAAATTTTTAATTTTCAGGTTATTTTTTTGTATTCAAAATGCTTGTTATTTTTTAGTACATTAACTAATTTTATTATTTAAAAAATCTCTTTTAAACAAACCAGATTATAATGTGTCTCTGAATTCAGTACATCAACATATCTCTGAAGTAAATAAATTGTTAAGATAGCTGATATTTAACTCTGACCAATGTTTTTATACATTTCTTGCCTTAATTTGTTTTATTCCTTTATTTAATATTAATTTGTATTCTACACCTCTAAACCGAGTAAGTAATAAATATTTGTTACTAACATTTTACCCAAATTACAGTTTTGCTTTATTTTTATTATAGCTTATTATAGATTATTGTCGTATAAAAATTATTTATCATGGGTGTACTATATTAAGTTTTAGTCTGGGAAATACAATTCTCTTTTAATAACTTAAAAAAAAAATAACTTAAATCTAACAATATTCAAAGGTATTTACCATTTTTATTGAGAAAATACGTCATTCCTTATATTTTAAGGTTAAAGATATATTTTTTTATTTTATTTTTTTTATAGACCTATGAAGGCTTTGATATGTATTAGAATAAGGGAAGAGGTTTGGAAGGGAACTCTTTCACTGTATGTGATATTATTTAATAGGGATTTAGAGGTTCTATTGGAAATAAATCTTTTTCCTAGTGATGTTACTTACCGGTTTTCTTGAATCAAAAATTTGTATCATTTTTTAATAAATTTTCTCATTTCGGAATAAATCTATTGGCAGAACTGTTTTGGAATATACGCGTGTCAAGGAAAATACTCATGAAAAAGCGAAAGCACCGAAAGATTTACTGTATTAAATACCATCTTTCTAAGAAAATGGGATTTCATATAATAAACATCGGACTATTTGTATACTAATTCCCAACATTTGGGACAAATAGGACGAGGAGTTAAAGAAAAACAAAATGAAATTTACAGACTTGACTGCAAAAACTGTGAAAGAATATTTATTTGAGAAATAAAAAAAAAACAAAAAAAAACTGGAAACCAGAATAAAACAACATGTCACAAATTGTAAAATTCTCAATAATATAAACTCCACAGCCTTGGCTAACCCTAGTATAATCTTGAACCATAAATTTAATTTCTAAAACCACACGACAAAAACACAAAAAGCAAAAGGATCTTGGATGCAATCCACAAAATCAAAAATATCAACAATACTGTAAACTACAAAATTGATACTACAAACCTAAATACACACAATTTAGACACTATAAATAGTAAAGACAGAAGAACTTTAATATTCGACTTGAATAGCAAACTTTATTAAATATATACACATTAATAGGGAGGTTGACAAACAGCACATTATTTGTAGGTATTAGGTCCAAAGAGGTAATCCCTCGAATAACTAAATATTGATATTAAGCTAAAGGGACAGATCAATGTATCAATAGTGAATGATATTGTTTGAACAACGTTGTATCATAATTTGTAATTTTTAATTAAGTAACCATAAGACAAAACTTCGCAAAAGGAAATGAATATGCTTAACAAAAAGGTAAAATTGAGTATATATTTTAAATTATATACGTAAATTGTTGATAAATGTTATATAAAATTTTATAATTGTAGGAATATTAGTACATGAAGATGGGGAAACGCGAAACATTGTGCAAATAAATATAAAATATTGATAATATTCTAAAGGAAGTTTATTTTTCATCTCTACATCTTGATGTAACTTCTTGGGAAATATAGGTGTCTATATATGGATAGAAGTATGCTAGGTTTACGCACGCGTAGCCGAAACTAGGGGACAGAATAGCGTGAAACGTTAAAGGAAATTTTCAGTTTAAGGACAAAAATTATTTTCATTCGTCCATAAATATAAAGCTTTCCTACCTTTGATATTGAATGAGAAAAACAATACAGACCATTAGAGAAATTTTAAATTGAAATTCGTTTTCTATGGATTGGATCTTTTTTACATATTACTACTACCAATCAACCAAAGTCCTCTATTGTATTGAATCCTAAACATGGTATGTATAACGTTGGTGTTGCGATAAGAATTAGGGTTGAGCTCTGAGAGTTAGAAATAGCTGTGAATGGAACGGGTGTTGTTTACACTGGCTGCGTGCTTGGCACCGCCGCCGCATACCGTAGCTTCCAAGTTCAGCGGAAGGTCCCCGGTGTATTTTTGTGGAGGTCTGTATAGATTAGACTCGATCAAGGAGTCACATGGCCCTAAGTGCATGTCAGTCATATATAAGTCTCTAAAGGATGAACTATTATATTAACAGAGGTCACCAAAAGAATATGTATCACTAGTACTATATACTATTTGTAACATGAGCGATTTTAATTTAGCCACAAATTGAAAACTTTGATTTTTCTTAATCAAATTAATTATCAAGAGCGATAAGTTGGATATTATTGATAGATTTAAAAACAAAACCTTTCAATTATTAATAAAATACTTCAGTTAACGTTTCATCGACGTGAGCTTCATCTGCGCTAAAAATCATAAAATCACATGAATGCAGACCCAATATAGCATATCTCACATCGACCAAAAAAAAAAACACAAAAACAAATATAGATGTTATATCCTTCTGAAAATTTGGACAAGGGAGCTCTTATTCATTAGTTGACCATTTTGAATAACTACTTTCTCCAATTCGTCTTGAAATACAATTTATCTGGAATATTATGGATTGGATTAGGCTGGCTTGGTCTTGAACTAATCCTGACTTTTACTAATCAGGGATTCCGCAATTAAATGAATGTGGATTATTAATTACTTTAAATACAGAGAATTATTGTCCAATGCAGTACACTCATAATACTCATTTAAAATTAAATAGGCAAAAGTAAGACTGCAACAACAAGTATCATCAACAGGAAATGATTTGTAGTTCTTATTTGACTCTTTCAATAGAGTTACTTCTAGTGCTTCTCCTTTTAGCCAAACAGGTTGCACGGTTCGTTTCTTCATTTACCACGATCCTGTGGTGGGCTGGAACCCATACAAGACAGTAAAAGTAGCTTTATTGTTTTTCACCCACTGTACGTTTAACATTCCTCTAATGTACGAATTATTGATCAGAGACAGTCAATGGCGGCCTAAACACTACATGAGTCATTTACGATGACCTAACTTTTTTTCCTAACCTGTTATCCATGAAAGAGCTTTCATAATCACTGTCGTTTCTTTGGTGTAAATGGAGCAATCCTCAAGTAAGTTAAATAGAACTAATTATTTATACCTATTATACCAATTTTCATAAAATAGTTTTTTTAATTTCTATTGGATGTGAAATCTACTGCGGTGGGCTGGAACCCATATGAACCCCATAGCAATTTAATTATTTTGTATCTTCTACTATACGTTTACAATTTCCGTAATCAAAGGATTCTTGTGGGTGCATATAACTTTTATCGGTGTAAATAGCTTCAAACCTATTATATTTTTCTACCGATTGTAGAAAATAATTTTATATTTCATTCGGTTGCGTCTTGGAAACTCTGACCGTTTATCAGTCTCTCACTGTTACAGTTTTATCCGAAGGAATGTCAGACCGGCTATGGGCCTAATAGTATGCTGATTCATGTTTATCTTAATCTGTGATTTATAAATTGCTATCTCTATTTCTTTAGGCCAACGAAACTTTAAATAAACATTCATTGTTTATAAAAAAAATATATAAATCTCAGAATGAATATTGGAAAACAATATTGTGGAAACTATATTATATTATTTTGAGTGATGCATATGTATATTTATGTCGGTTTTTCTTTCAAGTTGTACGTCCAGTTGAAACATCACGAATTATAATGTTTCTGAATTATTTTTAACATAAACGTTCTGAAATAAAATACAATGCCGCAACAAAATTAATTTCTTTTATTTCATTGGAATTCATGAAGATTTATTTTCAGCATAAAATTGAGCTAGAATAATTTTTTCATGTGATTTTTATTAGTTATAATTTGTTTTTTAACAATAAAAAATGATTTATATTCTAACATTGACTGCAAATACTTCTGTAAATATGTACAGATAGTATTATTAGTTGTGCCGAAATTAATCTTGTGTTGAAAATTAATTATTCTTCAATAGGTTGATACTAATTATGGTCCTACGTAATGTTATGCTTGCACCACTCAATAAAAGTCAGCAACATGTTGCTCAAAATGATTTATGGAATAAGAGCAGTTTGTGCATGACAGCTTTAAGTTTCTGATTTATGATTTTATAGATGGCTTGTTATAAGGTGAAAAATAAATACTAATCGCTAGTGATTTTATTTGTTTATTATAAGTTAGTAAAATAATTATCCCGGATTTTTTCATATTAATTTATGCTATGGTTCGAAATGCTATCTTTCGTTTCTTTAACTTTCAGGTACTTGTGAAGGGATTGAATAAGTATCAAAAATACAGGATGAGTTGTAACCAACAGGGATTGAAAAATAAAGTGTGTTCTGTAGTGTTTTTTTTTGTAAAAAATAAGTAAATTACCACACACACTATAATAAATTATATTCAAGTACCGGAAATCATGGATAATTTATATGAAAAGTTAAACACGGATTTTCATTCTTATCATACATCCCTTATACGGAAATCCCTACTTGTCTAAATACTTCAATGTAGATTATTTGCTAAAACATTTAATAATATAAATAACTATTTTCTTTTTTTTTTTTCGAAAGGGACATTTTGAAGTCTTCAGAGTAAATTTTTTTATTGAACAAAAATATTTTATTATATTTAATTTTATTATTATTATTTATCAGTCTGACCCTGATGTTTAGCTCACATTAAATTGAGAAGTATTCTTTAAAAATAAATTGTATATGTATGTGGAAGACATAGGAAACTAACCTGAATTATAAATATTGTAAAATATTCTTGTATATGAAAATTAAAACCTGAAGGCCCTGAAGAGGTGTTCTCCGAAACATCAGGTTAAAAAAAAAAAAAATTATAGTTTACATTAGTAAAAGTTTTGGAAAGTAATCGTCACTGAAATGTTCCCATCATGAATTTTCATACAATTCTTTATGTAGGTTTGGAATTTCGTATGTGGGATTGAGGGTCTTTGAATTTCTAAAATATGTTTGATGAATATTTTATTTCGATTTTTATTTCTTTATTACAACTTTCAGACTGAACCCGTGCTAAGGATTAATTGAAGATAATTAAATTTATGAGAAGCCATTAAATGTTCTCTCATTTGATATTTTTAATTATTAGGAGCTAGTGGACCCCTCATTACATGGGATTTCAATGATGTCAACAAATAAAACCTTCTCAGGATCATCTTTAAATTTCTATACCAGCTACATCTCCATTGTTATCAATTTATAATGATTTATTAGTATGGATTCATATTTATTATATACTACGATTTACACTATTCTTAATTTCCTAGGAGATCGTCATTCATACATCGATTTCGTGTACTTTGACATTTAATAAATTAAAATCATAATAATTTTACTCAGGACGTATTGCCGTTAAGTCAATTAAAATACTTATTAATTACTTATTATTAGTACTTATATAAGTTACTTAAAATACTAAAAGTCTCCCATTTTGTTTTTATTATTTATAAATAAAATGTAATTATTAATTTTGATGACCTAGGCAGAATAGCAAAACATTTTTAAATTTTTGATCTGAGGTGAGAATTTATATTTGAAGATTGTCCTTGAGGATGCCCGAAACGTTGGATTATTAATATAATAAAGAGTATTGAGACTAAAAAAGGATATCATTTGATTTATTTAATAAGTAATTATTAATCTATTGGCCCTATTTTTCCCGATGTGAATATATTCGGACATCTCCTTTGGTTGAAATTCAGCTCCATCAAAAGGGGAGATGAATTTCAGTCGATTAATTAATTCAGAAAAAAACATTTTGAAGTTTCGCGAACCTCATCAGCACTTTGTAATTTCTCAGAGGGTCGACATAGAGTTGGTTTTAGAAAAGTTTTTTTTTTTTTAGGTAGTCTTAACTTTTCCTTCTTATCTGCACACGAGACAAAAATACTTTTTTAAAAATATCAAATCTCCAAAATGGCTCCAACGATTTTTTAAACACCTCATTTCTTCTTTTTGAATAGCTTTAATATTTTTTTACATGTGAGAAATCTCCAATAAAATGTAAAGAAGAAAGTCATGAAGAAAAGAAAGTTTTACATTATATTTATAAAAAAGTCAATGACTGTATAATTTCAAATTTTGAAGAAGATAGTCATGGTAAAGACTTTTTTTTTTTTGTCTTTAAAGCTATCAACTTGAACAACTCAGATGAAGCTCTACAAAGTGGGGCGAAACGTCGGAAAATAAATAGTTGTTAATTATTTTTGTTTCACTTTTGATCGCAACCCTAACCATCTTTTTTATAATTTAAAAGAATGTTTCATTTGTTTATAGCTCAAAAATTAACCATTTTAGTGTAAATTGGGTGGTAGGAAGAAATAATGAAAGGAGTTAAATGATCACTAGCAGAGATACATCGCACTGGACTTGTAGTCGCAAGTATCCTTGTTCTTGCCTCATTCTTCCCGATATTAATAGTAGTTCGTACACTATTGAAGGTCAAGGGACAAGGGTGAGGGTACATAGTACTCCCGTTCTATAATTTTTTTTTAATTTTTAAAGGTTTATGGACCATCACAACCCCTATCGAATATCCAATTTATTGAGATTTTTTTATTTTGTAAGATTTTAAGGATTAAGGTTCAGCTACCAGAAATTGCACTATTTAAGGTTACTCAAAGTTTAGAGTGGATAGGTTATACCCATGAGCCGCTCCCGACCTTAAGGTGGTTCCCTGATATTACTGAATAATTAATTATCTGCCACAACCGGAGTAGACCTTGGAAAGGAGTTACTTACTCACTGAGCTATCTCGCATCATTTTCCCTTTAAAGGTAACAAGAAATATTTTCATTAATAATTAAAATATAATCTTTTTATTCACAACAGAAAGGAAATACATGTAGAATCGTTGACTAAAATGATTATAATAAATATGATAAATTTAAAAATGTGATTTGAGTACTGTATCTTTATTAAAAACCTAAAGTAAATAAATAAACAGCATTATATTTAAGCAATATACACACATCATGAAATGAATGTATATATTTGAAATATCAGGCCAAGATCTTCTTATTATCTATATCCCCTGTTGGTATATATGTCTATTGTAATTTTATCTTTTGTTTTTGTGCGGTTATTTATTACTTATTGTTTATTATATAACTGAATTCTGTTGTTTGTATGATCATATTCTTATCTTTTATTTTTGTGTAGTTATTTATTACTTATTATTGTTTATTATATAACTGAATTCTGTTGTTTGTGTGATCACATTCAAAGAATGCATTTTTAATTTTATTTGTCAATTTTCAACTATAGTATTTTTTAAAGATTTTTGATATGATTGCTATTTCTATTATTTTTTAAATTAATATTCTTACTGTATTGAATATTTGATGAGTAGAATGGTTTGAATAATAATTCATTAGTAGATCGCTAGAATTTTCCTTATTCACCATGTTCACCATCACCAATTACAATCCAGTATTCCTTTCTATTGTGCCATTATTACAAATGATAACCATATTTAGATATGTTTTGTTTCTTCTGTACATTCTAATAATATATTATATTCATCATTTTTGTTATAATATATATATTTTAGAATGATTACTAGCGTAGTTTAAGATAAGTTCTCTCAATATTTTATTTAGTAATACTCCCCTTAATAACACATCTAATCGGTTTCGTATAATTAACCAACATTATTACCCATAATATTAATTATTAAATTAAAAAAAAAACATCAGATTCATTAATTTTAATTAAATTTTCCTCTGTAATTTTGATTTATGTGCAGGAACCTTATTTAATAATTCCTTCAAATCAAATGATTATAATGAATTATATTTGTCTCAAAGGCAATATTTGTTTGTTTATTTTTTACTTCTATTTAATTAATTATATCGAACTCATTATTTTTTTATTAAATAATAATTAGTAATAATTTATTACTAGGTTCATTAATATAGTTAATTATTTGTCTTAAATTTGTATTAAGTTTATGTAATTTAACAGTCTATGTATTTGGGGTGCTATATAACCATTGGGTGCTGTTTCATTTGGCACATTTATCTACATATCCCACGTTTAGTAGTTAATTAACATATAAATTTTTAAAGTTCTGCTCACAGATTTTTCATATTATTCTGTACATAGTTTTATCATATATTAGGTTTTTCATTATTATGAAAACGTTTATTTTTTTCAAATTTTTTTAAAAATTTTATTACATTTCATGTTTTTATTTAAATAATTTTTAAATATAATTAGTTCATTTTTTTTGTGTATTTAGTGTTGGGATTTTGGAGTAGATTCATATTTTGAGAACCAATTGTTAATAATAATGCGTATGAAATATCTCGTTCCACTTTAGGTGTATCTAATTATGCTATCTACTTAGTTAAATATATTCTGTATATTAAATATATAAAAATATATCTGTCCAAATTTTTTTGTATACCTAAAATTTACTTTTCATTGTCAAAACTGAATTTTTCACCTTGGAATAAAAAATATTTATGGCTATTTGGTATCATTAAAAACAACCCTTCGAAAATAATTGATAGGAATTAAATTTTGAACCATAATTTGTTTTGATGACTGTACCATGCCACAACCCATAAGTTGTCTCATGTCCTTCCCATAAATGAGATAATACTTGGCGCATTAATAATTAATGAATTTCTACTGGACTTTATAGAATTTATTGAGGAATTTGACTAACAGAGACTAATTAAAATATTTCTCTATTTATAAGAGGAGAGATACAAACTACAGTGACATATTAATGTTAACATACTATGTACTCTATGTAAAACTTCTAGATTGTTTTCAACAATTTTTTCTTATTCGTATAATAGAATGATGGTGGAATAGAAGAATCAAAGGAGGATTTAGAGAGGGGGAATTTCCGATAAATTTGGAACAGAGAGACTGGTTTCGTGACGGCTCCATGTTATAAAGGTTATAGCCTAAACCTCTAACAATATTTGAGGAGGTTTAAGCCGGCAATAACTAAAATACCATCGAAGTTCTGTAATTCTAAATTGTAAGATAGTAACCTAAATAAAATTTTCTTTAAAAGCGAGCAGGATTTATCTTTATTGAGATAATTAGCAGGGGGATTTCAAGGGGCTTAATAACTCAAAGTATTTTGTACGAGCCTCTTATTGAATCAAAGATTTTCTAAATTGAGAATAAATTCCTTGTTTAATAAGGCATATTAATTTGATGTTTGTTTCAGAATAAGCTGATATCCAATTCCGGTTTTGTATGAAAAAGAAAAATTAAAAATAAATCACTAAAATACGCTTCTTATCTTATATTATTCATGAATTTCATTAGCATATAATTGTGTCTTTTATAAAATCATTTTATTTTTGATAGGGTATTTCATTTGTTAAATCCTCTTAAAATATTTTATTTTATATTTATTACATATTTTTTTATTAATAGTAAGTGTATTTTAATAATTGGTAATTACTTTGGATATAAAATTGAAATTTGTGGAGACAGAGTTTTACATTTTTTTTTTACTACTGGAAGCAGATCTCAGCTTATTCAGTAAGTACTTAGTTAATTTGAAGATTAGGCTTGTTATACAAGAAACTAGAAAATCTGTAATCCATTAGAGAAGTAATAAAAATCACAAATAATTAATTTTTATAAACCCTGTTAAATTTTCTATTTATTTTTTGTAAGTGTTTCATGTGTACTGATTTCAATTTGATTATTTTTTTATATTTCTTTAAGTGCTTTTTATGCACCGTATTAAAGTATTTTTTTGTTCATTAATTGAAAAAGTGTTCCACTTTTGGGTGAATGTCGTTTTATTTAATAAAAAGAAACAAATTAATTTAGAAATTAATAGTGATTAGCAATTGTTCCTTGAAGATTCCCTCTATATATCTAAATGTTTTCCCCAAATTCTAATGAAGTTCACAAAGAACCTTCCTGAAGGTGGGATACAATTTTGATTTTAAAAATTGGATACAGTACGCGTACATACAGTGCATCATATAACTTTTACTTACTATTTTACTGACATCTCCAAGTTTCAAATATATTGTTAGACTCGTATTCAAATTATCCCTATTTTTGTGAAAAAAAGTAATAATTTTAGATCAAAGTAGGGGCGAATTTTCAACAAAAATTTTTATTTTTCTACTGCAATCTAGGGTTCTTAAGGAGGATATAATGAATACTTAGTTTTTGCTTGCCAAGAATAAAAAGTTTAATAAAAGATAACAAAGTCGTAAACAATCGGGAGGTTTTGGGCGGTCTCAATTTTTTTCTGATTCTAGCCTGTCTCTACTTTTCCTTTTTTTCTTCATTATTCATTCATAAAATTCTTTGATATTTTGTGTTTATCTTTATTATTGCTAACAATGAGAACTGTTTTTTTTATTTTTTTTTAAATAAACAAAATTAAAGATCATTTAATTGTGCATAGACATGGCGAGTTAAATCAAAATTCTAATAGTCGTTTTTGGAAAATTGAAAAAACGATTTTATAAAGTGGCAAATCGATTTTATCGATAAAGTTGCTGTCTCATCCTAGACATATACCCGCCTTAAATGTTTAATTTCAGTTTCATATGACTTAATTTTCGGATTAGGTTGTTCACTGACAGACAGACTTTTGCTCTCAAAACGTGACTTTCAGTTGACTCAAAACGTGTATTTCTGTTGAAAACTCCAATTAAATATTTTTCACGATCGTAATACTTTCCCTTAATACATATAGATTAGTGAAAGTAATAAAAAATTCATGAATATCAGTTATAAAATACTGCAATTATGAGTGAACACACATTAAATAAAAGTGGAATTAATAATCTATTTTTGTTCTGACGTTAGTTAAAAGGTATTGCAAAAGAGATAAAAACATGGGAAAGTTCCGACGGTAAGAGCAAAAGAGAATAGGTTACCCTTAGTGTAAGCGTTGGGCATTTGCTGCTTATGGATTCCTTATTTAAAAAAAAAAAAAACTGTCATAAAAAATGGAAATTGCACATTGTGCAGCTGCACATCTGTCTGGCGTCTGTGACTTTACAGCTACTTTTATAATTTGGAGATGGAGAACAATTGGAGAATTCCAAAGGTTACTTTCTTTTTTTTTTATCCTGTCTAATATTTACAGAAAATGTTAATAGAAACCATAGATCACATTCAAACCATATTTACAAATATATAAATTAAATTATAGTAAAATTATAAATAGAAAAAGTGAAAAGTGAAACTAAATTCGACTTAAAGTAAAATAAAATATTAAATACATTCATTCTAATTCACAATATTTAAATTCAGCCTGGGGAACACTGAACCGAGCTTAGCACTTGTAAAGGAAAAAGCAGGACTCCGAAAGATGGCGGCGCTTTTCTCTCAACTACGTCGCTTAACATAATTTTACCCCTTAAAAAAAATACATGTTTAATTAATTATAGTGCAAAAAGAAAAAGAGAATGATTAAAAAATAAAACACTGAAAACCCAGCTGTTTATTGCCCATATGCAGCATATACTTTACCACCTATTTATATCTACTAGGATTTTTCACACTGGTAACTAATTAATAATGTATATTGTATATTAACACTAGTTTTAGTTATTTAGTAGGAATAAAAATGTTTACAAGTTTTATTTAGTAATTAGATACAAAATTGGAATAATGTTTGCAGGGAATCGTGATGTTGCAGATTTCTTGAAAATAGCTACCCCACCTGTTGGGGCTTTTGGAATCGTTCCAATAATTTGTGAATTCTAGCCATTTCCTCTCGTCTCCTTATAGTTTAAACTTATTTTCGTTTTTTACCAGCAATCTTGATTTCATGTTTATACATTACCATAGATTTACCAGACATTTTCGGGCTTGAAGAATTTCGCAATTAGCAATTATGCAACAGTGATTTCTGTTTAACTGTTCAACAAATTTGTGAATATACTAATAATCTGTCAAATTTTATTTTATACATCTGAATGAATTATGCTATATTTATTTTAACTGCAATATAAATTAAGCAGGGAATGATTGTGATCGTTTCTCCATTTAACTTTCTAAACTGATTTTACAGACCATTTATGGTTTTTTGAGAAATATCATTTAAATTATTACTATTTCTGTCCCCAAGTAAGATTAAGATAAAAATTTAAAATTCATTCAAAGCTATTGTTTTTGTATGATTTTTTCTACTAAACTGTAGATTATTTTTTAGAAACCAAACGGTTAGCTAAAGAAATAAAAATAAAGAAAAACCAAACATAACTGTATGATATGTGATCAGTCAGAAAAAGGACACTTCCGTTCCGCTATATTTTAAACTATAAGAATAAAGAGTATTTTTTTTCACTTCATTGTTGATCTTTTTAGATATAATATATATTTTTTCCTGTTTTATTAAAGTTCAGATTAGATTGTTATGTTATTTTTTTTAGTATTATTTGTGTAGGGAAACTTGCATGCAGTAGATTAAAAAAAAAACCTGTACAATACTAATTTTCTAAAAAAAAAAGAATATTCCCAGCAACTTTTTTTTTTGTAGTAATTTTTATCTAAATGAATTAATATTAAAAATTATAATTTTATTCATGTTTGATGCTTTAAATATCACTATTCCAAAAATTGTTCTCTAATCCTATTACTTAGGCATGCCCTACAAAAAATAAAATTATTTTGCAAAATAACCTTATTTTCCCCTTTATACTTTGGAATATATGTAATGGGATTAATAAGTTTAATTTTTAATGCGTTATTAACCGGTTAATAATCAGTAGCCTTATGTACGACCTCCAGAATCTCCGTGGAATTTTGCTTGCTTAAATTTAAGTACGTTGTGCAACTATTTTTTATCAATAGAATTCCAAAAAGTAAAAATGGCTTTTAACTCTTAGAAATATCATTTTCCAATTTTTTTTTCTAAATTTCGTCGATTAATGTGTTAAAACCATATTCATGATTTTAGATTTTAAAAAATATTTATTTACAGCATAGTGGAAAATTAAAACAAAAATATATAAACAACTTTTTTTTAATGATTGTAATTTTCATTTTAATAGGAATATTATTAATTGTGATATTTAAAATCAACAGAATAAAACCAGGGCTCTTATAGGTTTTATTTCAAGCTTAGACATTTTAAAGTTTAAGAGAACATTTGTTCTCATTTGTATCAAGTCGACTGTGTCGGTCAAGTTTGCATTAGAAGAGTAGCAGGAGTTGCAAGTGACAGATTTTATTTTTGTAATAGGCGTGTTCAATAGCAGTGTAACGTTTTGTAATGGATTTAGGTCAAGGATGAAAAATTATTTTCGATGATTTTCTTAATTCACTAATCATTGTTTAAAATTTTAGTTGTAATTAGATACCAATCTTTATCATTTTTTTAACTCCTATCAATTAAATAATCTGTTATCACTCGTTATATGAGCTCATTAGGAAGGTTTGCTATAAGCGAATATTTTTTTCATAGCCGGTCATTCCACGTCAACTCAATACACTTTTGATCCTTACTTACTATCTTCAATTTTCTACAAATTTCGCAAAGATGTGTAAATATAGACTAGGAAAACTGAATTTTTTATTAGCTATGTATACTCATGTTTTAATAACAGAGCTGTCATTTGCTCATAAATGTGCTAAAAAATAGAGAATAACAGGTTTTGGAAATGCTACAGAAACTTCTGTAATTTAGCTAAAGATATATGACGAGTGTAATATTACGGATATTTCTTGTCCTTTTATGCGATATGCAACACTACATAGGTTAAGATAAGTTTACATTACTCATGATCTACATTAAAATTGATATTTTTAGTTTCTCAGAAAGTACGTATTTATAATTTTTTAAATCGAATCCTTGAATAGGTTGTGTTGATGTAAATCACTTGGCAAAATATGAATTAGGAATTTATTGGCTTCAATGTTAACAAAATTAAAAACTAAAATTCTACTCTCTTAAATTAAACTCTTCATTAAAATTTTCTTAATTTTTTTTCTTACTTTTCTATTAATTTTATTGTCTCAAAAAACAACCGATACATAATTCAAAAATAGGAATATGTATTGGTTTTTGTTTGAGACAATATAATTAATAGAATGGTGAGAAAAAAGAAATTATGTTTTCAAAAAATACATATTTTAAAATATTCAAAGGAAGAAGAATCAGTAAAGTGTATATAATACATTTTATGTATTATATAAGTATGAAGTACTTTATTTTAAGTAATTTTATTTTAATGAGATTACGAAAAAAAAAATTAAAGTTTTCATGAAAATAAACATAACCTAGACGTGAAGAATAGTTAGGTTAATTAACCAGGAGATACATCAGGAAATTCTTTTATATTCACAAGCTTATATTTGATTGATGAACTTTGTCAATGGCTTATATAGACTATATTTTATCAAGAAACATCCTTATATAACATAGTATTCAATGGCTGAACAAGCAAACTCTAGGTGTTAAATGGATTTAGTGAATGACAACAATTTCTTCCTTATTACAATATAATAATTTATTTCATATTACACAGCAACGTTTCGGGAGATTTCCCCCATCTTCAGGCTGCTAAAAAATAAATTCAACAAAACCATTACCATGTGCTTGTAACAACATTACTATATCATTTACACTCAAAGACTATTTATAAATTATTTACCTGATAACAAAAACTTATATTTAACATATAATTTTCTCCTATTAGTCTTATTTGCTAATATCTTATAATATTGTCATTCACTAAATCCATTTAATACCTTAAGAATCTTCCAGTCAAAGGATTATTAAATTTAAAACTCTAGGTGATTTATTCTGCTGTCCACTCAAAAAATGTACAAAGATTTGAATTTTATTTTGTTTATGGTGTCTTTGCAGACTGATACGAGGTGCCAGGTTTTTGCTGGTACGAGTATTACAAAAACGCCACTTAGCAATTGCCATGTACTGTGCCAAAATCGTCCCACTCAACTATCAGTCGAAATTCTTCCAACCTAACCGAAATGTTGCACTTTCATTCCATGTTCCACTATGTAATCTAAAACAAGCGATGTGTTGTGAATTGTTGTGGATAACATGCTAATATAATTATTTTTTCTTCCTACGCGTGTTATTAGAAAACTATATTTCCTAACTTAGAAAACATTTGATTCGTCGGTGTCATTATCATTCTCCGATGTCGCTGTGTATCCACACACCAATACCTAGCGCTCATTCGCAAAATTTCATTGAAAACATTTGTGAACAATTTTACGGTTTATCACAGGTTGACCTGAATATAGGCTTTACGATTTAGCAATTTGTCAATAACTTCTGCTTCTGGGCTCTTGATGATGATTCTTCAGTTTCATCATATTGGTTAACTGCTACCAGAACGTATTCATCACCTTCATTGTGTGAATGAGTCAACTATTTACAGATTTATCTCTCCTATCTATTTATTTTTTTTTCACTAACGACTGCAAGGTGTGCTCTATTCATTGTTTCATTTGGCTTACACCCTGATTTCATTTCCTTGACCTCGTGGAAAAATGTTCTTGGCTCTTCATTCACACCGGATGTTTCCAAATTCCTATTTTTTTGAGACACTGCCAATCTCTTCTTCTTTATATAAATCATTTTCGCATGGACAAGAGCGTCGCTGAACTAACATTCCTTAACCATTTTAATATTTTAAGCAACATTTAACATAAATCATTCACGTTTTTCATCTATTGGACCACACTGAAATATATTTGACCCAACCTCTTTATTGAATATTACATTTTTATAACTTAATATGAATTTTTGATTAAAAATAAATGAGTTATAAGGTTTTACTTTTACAATATATTTAACTTAGGTCTGGATATTCCAATCATGATATTTATGTCGGTATACTTGTGTTGTTTACTTTTTTATTCTTAAGAAAATCGCCAACATCACTCCTATCGGAACTTGTGTTAATCTTTGCGAGCCTGATAAACTAACTATCGCTGCATGCAATCCTTTGTCAGCCCTTTTCCCTTGTAACCCAAATCAAGTCAGCCGTCAACACTATCATCCCAACTACACTTCGGTATATTCCTCTAACGTTTGTTCATCGGTTTATTAATTATATAGGGATCGATCATGAAGCCTAATGGCATTGAATATTATAAAATAATCCAATTTTCTCAATGATCATATTGAAACTAATGGATAACCTTATTATTTAACTTAAACAATAGTGTTATAATACAACATTAACAATGTCTAAAAAAAAATCAATTATAGTAAAAATTATTAAAGTTTTTTAATAAGCTGCCTCCCATTACTTACTTATCCCTCCAAAAATCGTAAATTCTGTAGCGTTACAGTTGGGATCGTCACAATTCAGAAATATTTTAGGTTTGTAGCTATAGGACACTTTATCTTAAGATAATTGTTTATATTATAATGTTATTTTTAATTTTAATTTTATTAGTAATGAACTTTTTCTTATATTTCTGAAGTGAGATGAGATCTCCCTCGTCTGAATTGCCTAATAAAGTTGTAAAGGTTGAATGAAATGTTATTTGATTATCAACTATTAATTGGTTATTAACTACAGCATGGATTCACGGCTTTCTTTGGAATCTGCTAATAATATACATTTGTCTCATTATAACTTTCTTTATAAAATTGTTTAAGATCGCTAATGAGGTCTTATTGAATTCTTGTGTATTTGGACCGAGCCTCCGTTAATTAAATCTTAAATCCACCTCTTCTAATCTGAATACTTTGTAAAATTACTGTACTTTAGGGAAGATAAATATTTAATGAGTTACTAATAAGTCTTTAAAATGGCCTTAATTAGCCTTCGACGGAATAACAATATCGGGTCATATAAATGAACCTTATTTAACAAAATTTTAATTTAAAAACATAAATTCTAAAGTCGTTTGTCGAATAAAATGATAAAATCAATGTTTTCAAAGAATGATATCAAAACAGTAATCACATATCGTTTGTGCAATGCCAAGACACATCTGAGGGAGAATTATTTTTGAATTGTGGTTGATGATATAAGGTTTTAGATAATTTTTTATTTTGATATACATTAGTTGATTTTTTTTAAATTTTTAATTAGTGACAGTGCAAATTCAATTAGTTTTTTTTTTGGGGGGGGGGGCATTACAAGAGCTAAGAAGATCACTTAAAATGAAGAAAAACCAAACACAAGAAAATTCGAAATTAAGCCGCATTGGTTTTGCATCGATGACATATCAGGTGTTGAATGAAAAATAGCGTGAGTACAATCTGGAATTTAAGGATAAGTAAAACTTTAAAGGAAATTCTGTAATAAATTGATAAGGGGATAAATATTTTCCTGTTAGACCTTTTTCACAAATTAAAATTAAAAGACTTCACAGAAATCAACTTTATAATTATTATTACTGATTCTACTTTACGGTCTATCAAATACATTGATATTGTCTTAGTTATGTTATTCTAAAATTCGATCAAGTGACCTTTAGTATTTGAAAATGGTCCAAAAGTTTCCTATTTCAACTTTTGGGTCATTGCTTGAAGAATTCTGTTTGACGTTCGCCCTCGACACTGACACATTTAGCTGCTCGCTGTATTTCATCGGAATTCCTTTTGGCTTTCAGTGGCCTCCCTGTTTGTAAATAGTCCGGACGTGTTGATGTTGCCTCGCTTTAGATGTGGTGACGGGTCAAGCATTCCACATTATCTCTTTCAACTTAACTTCTTTAGTTGCTTTATGTTTTATTTAGTGCTAAATTTACCGACGCTTATTTTAATTATTATAATTATTGAAGTAATCTATCCATTCTGAGTGGTAATCAAAAGCTTTGGAATACGTATAGTATGCGAGAAGATCCAGCGAAAGACTGTTTGTATATATATCTGATTTCTCTATTTACTCGTGAAATGAGTAACAATTATGAATATATTACATTTAAATCATTGTATTTTTTTCATTGAGCTATTGAATATGCATAGGGAGCGCGGCGGCACCGTTGTAAGGCACAATGCTACTGACTCTAAGCACCAAGGTTCGAATCCGGCTGGGCAAAAACTGGTTTCCTGTTACACTATAGCTGTGAGTCAACCCTGTGGGTTCTGGAGACCTCTTAGGGTCCACCCAGACTCATAAATTGGGTACCCTTAATTGGGTAAAAATCTGGCGGTAGAGCATGATTCTACCCCCCTCCATGCACAACCTTTCGTCTAGTAACAGTATTTCCTTACAAAATACTAAATACCTGAGCATCATGGGTTATAGCGGAGAGATTTTAATTGAATATTGCATAACTATAAATCTAGTCTCTTCATTAATAGGATTAAATAGTCACTTTAGATTACATTCAGGTTTAAATATGATCCTCATTTTACTCGCTTCACTTTCACATTCAACACTTTTCATTTTATTATTTAAATTAACCATGTCATTTCGAAAAAGATACCTCATCTAACTCTTCCCAGAGCAAGAATCAGTATCAGTTTATTTTTTGTGGCCGTGCATTAAATAAAGGTTGTTTTTTTTATAATGTATTTATAAATACCAAAGGAAACACAAGCTGCATAAATTTCATATACATATATTAAATTACTTGAATAGGGACTAAACCATATTCTTTAAAAATATCATCTAAATTTGTTCCGTTTAAACGGAAGGCTTGAAACAACCTACGATTTGATATGACTGGCTAATTGTAACACCAGCTTCATGTGGCCGAGAAAACAAAGGGACTCACTCACAAGCGAGCCTTAGCCAGAGGTAGCCATTTATTTCTCTTCATCTATATTCTACTAGAACGATGATTGAGTAGAGATACCTTGAAGTGCCTCCCGGAACAGAGGAGAAGGAGGAGGAGGGAGGAAATATAGGAATAAAGAGAGTATAATCGAGGCATGGAGTAAGTCCACACCATTATATGGTGTATTAATTATATCAATATAACTCACACCATCATCATCAGCGCATTTAAATCCATAGACTCATTATTCAAAATTATTTATGCAATAGATTTTTCGTTTAAGTTAATTATGTTTTATTTATCACTATTTTATACAATCCACTCTAATCAAACCAGCGATTCAAAAGTGAAGGAGTGCCTGGCATTAGGTTGAGGGCACACTTCTTACAAAATTATTCAAACAGCTTGACCGTTGTGTTAATATCCTCTATACACGAACACAAATTGGTTGTGGTTGGTCTAATAATGGGAAAACCGCTATTTCTAGGGAACAAATTAGGACGTTCACTCACCGCAGCTCTTTCTCATGATTGATCGAAAAGAGCTACGTGAAGCTCAGGAAATCGTGATCCACTACGAAGATGGTTGACCAAGGGATTACTCGCTAAAATTTTGATGATCCGGTGGAAGGAAGTCTTCATTCCCTATATCTTTTTTCCTAAAATCTTTAACATCCCACATACTAAAAAAAAAAAAATAAATACATATTTCCTAATAATGTAAATTCAAGGAAAAATTCAACCGATTTTCACTTCTAAAAATCTTTATTATAATGAAATGTTCTGACTCAACCTTGCAATAAAAAACATACGTTAAAGATATTAAAAACTAAGACGATAACCCTATAAAAATAGATGTTAGATAATATGTGGATATCAAATAAGGAATTTAGAAGCTAAACGAAATAACAAATTAAATTATGGATAAGATAACTATGTAATGTAGTATGATGAAAGGTTGGAGATTACTCGATACGACTACTATGAGAAGTTATTGAAGAAATATAGAAGGGTTGAATATTTCTTTAAAATAATGTAATTGGAATAAAACACTGCAGACCTTGACCAAGTATTAATAAATATAATTGAAAATAATTATTGATTTTTTTAAATTTATTTAATTTTAATAAATTCGTGAGCTTTATGATCTGATTTCATCAGCTTAGCTTTTGATGGTTTCTTTCTGCGTGAGCAGATAAGTAAATCGCCAACGCAATGCCTAGACTTATTGTTTCCCATCCGTAATCAGAAGGTAACTCCAGGCGTAACCCTCTCTCAGGGCCCGGTTTCATAATAAAGTACAAACTAATACTATTAGTCTTGTAGATTTAACTTAAATCAATTGCTCTGACTTGTACAATAGTAAGTTGTACTTTAGTATTTTTTAATTCCTGTAATATCACTAATAGTCATCCCTATCATGAAAAAAAATAAGTATTAGTATTATTACCAGACTAGTTTCTACACTTGTACTATGAACTAATACTATTAGCTTTCATTATGAAACAGGGCCCTGTGGTTGTATTAAAATCATATTAACACCAGATGGGTTTTTCATGCACGGTTTGAAATTCTCTAGCATTTGGTTGGAACTTGTAGTAATTTTGTACCTTTTTTAATCAGATATTTTAATCTACTATTTCATTATCAATTAGTGTGCAGTGCACTAATATTGTTTTCTTGTAACAACTGGTCTAGATTATGGTGTTTTGATTCTTTACTAAAATTGTTTTCTATCTTTACTGAGCTCAGGCGGTATCATTTATTAAAGCTGTTGAATATATATTATATATATACCTGAACTTATAATTTCATTATTTACCACCTCGTCTTTTGTTACCCCTGATAAATTTAAATTGCATAAATTATGTTCAATACATACCACCGAACTCCACGTGATGAGGACTGAGCCCTCCATTTTTGCCTGTCAATAACTCAAAAGACAATTGTAATAATTTCAGATTCATTCAGTTCTCTAAAAAGTTTAAGATACATGTACCATGAACATCCACTTTTCATAAGAATCCAATCTTTCTTCTTAATCCTGTCAGTTCAAGGTAAGTCCATTAATTCCATTTGGGTTCTAAGCGACATTGGCATCGTTGGGAACGAGCTCTCAGACAATGCTGCCAGAGAGCGACCGCCGTTACTTTAACTCCTTCAGAACTCTGTTGACCTCTTAAAATAAAAATATTGGAAAGCTCATATAATAAAGGAATTACTCTCCGAGTAAATTAAAAGAAATAAAAAAAATAGTAATACCACGGTAAAGGAAGGAAGTTGCTCTAAACCGCTTAAGAATAGGCTACGCACTCTTACCTGGTCAGAAAACTGCCGGCTTCTATTGTCCACTCTTACGATAAAACATATTTTTGAAGAATACCCTCTCTGTTTACCAACAGTAAGCAGAATAGGACTGACCCCAAATTTATTTGAAGCTCTCACCGATGTGGAAGCTTAAGTTACGTAATTTAGAAAAACATTATGTACTAAGATGTATTAGAAGTGATGAATTAGCTGTCGTTTGTTGAAGAGTTTACTTTCCCTCTAAAAGTGGGCATTGGTTCCAGGCGAAGTCGACTTGGGATCACACTATAAATTTGTCTTTTTTTTTTATAAGAAAATAATTATTGAAATTGCTTAAAGACATGAGAGAACATACATTTAAAAAAAATGTGTAATTAAGAACAAAATATTATTTAAAAGAAAAAATTAATATTGATTGATGATGATCCAATGCAACAGATCTCTAGTTACATTTTATTAGATCAAATTTACACATTGACTAATTTTTTCCAGTGCCTTAGAGATGAAGAATTCGACTTGTTTACAACATATACTTGAACGATTTCCGCTCCAGTGACGTAAGTTAATCTAAGTGTGAATGAACCTGAGTTTCTATTCATTTCGGTGAGAACATTGGTGTTGTAGGAAGGAACTTAGAAATCCTATTAGCCTGAGTATTGCTGTTTAATTGGTTTTGTTGTAGACAGCTCGCTACCCTCCCCACCCCCCTCTGCTTTAACAGACACTCAACTCCAATGCTACTCTAGTTTATATTTTATTCTACTAAATTTTGTTGTAATCCTTTATAGGCGTGAACATTTTTCTTTCCAAGTCCCATGAGTGCGTGAGGTTGAAATCAGGAGCTGATGGGAAAACGGACTGAAGGGGACCTCTGAACATAATATGATTTTAAAGTTTTCGTTAACCACTCAAACCCCCTAGTTTCTAATTCTCTTGCATCCTCTTCCATTCCTGACAATCCTCCGAGGCGCCTGAAAAGAAGATGGCCACCAGACCAGCTAATGTAAAATGTCATTAGAGTGCTACCAATGGGTAGTTTCTCTACACGCCTGTAACACTCCAATTTAACTTATATCAGATTAACTGAATGTATTATAATGTACAGTTAATAAATAGCAATAAATAAATATTTAAAAAAAAAGTTTTCGTATTTTCATTTCTAATTTCTAAAATATATTTTAAGAAAGGTTTTTTCTTTTTCTTTTTTTTTTCATTCATTTATTTATTTTATTTTATTTTAGTATGAATATTATGATCATTCATCACTATTACCTATTGCCCACAACTTTGTGGAAGATTGTAATATCGTATCAGTAAATAAAAAGTATTTTAAAAGTAATAAAATTCTAAAAGAGTTTTCGGGAAGAAGAGACTTTCAAACAAGTACTGCTTGCAACTTTGTTGGGGCTAGTGAAGTTTTGTAATGAACACGTGGGTGGCTAAACGACGAGATAGGGTAAAATTGAGATATGCTATATATCATTGAGGGCTTCTGTCTGCGGGAAGCTATGTCAACCTCATCAGTAGATAGCAACCAATGTTTAACTTTCTTTCCCATTCCGAATTTTATGAAATTCATGATTTAGGCACACGTTTTAAACTGTATTGTAATGTTATTCTGGTTATTAGGCTCTGATATGTGATGCATGTTAAAAAAAAATTCAGTTGGTCCTAATGCTTATTGATTAATTTTTCTCCGAAAAACTTTCATCCAGCCCTAACATAACCAGAAAGCGTACTTCGGAGCCTAATTAAGTTGTTGCTTTTGATTCTTTAACAATAATTTAAATTCAATACATTTTTTGTGGACATGAATTTTTACTCAAAAAACTACGAAATGATATTCGAGTAACCAAATTCTGTACGGTATATTTCATGTGAAAATTGGGTTCTCAACTCTTGTAAAGGAATAGTAAGTGAAGATGAGTCAATCACAAACATTTTCCTTTGGACCAGTTTAATGTTTAGGATATGTTATCTAAGAAACAAATTTTTATTTACTCTGCGATTGAACACACTACCCTTATAATTTTGCTTTTTTTGGTCTATCTTTTTCATGCAGTAATAATTTTGAATGATAAAATTTTTTTTTTAACTTTGAACCTTATTTAATATCACTCACTATCACAACGCTAGGCTAATCAATGAACGCATTCCATAGATCTTGTCGAGAACTTTCGATGGAGCCCTGACATAACTTCATCCTCTTAAGAATTATACTATGCGGTGATTATAATAGTTTGCATCTGATGGGCTCTCCACTTTTTTGTTCCTTCAGCTCCTGAGTGGTGTTACTGAATTTTTGATGTGGGCAGTACATTTGAAGCTGCAATGGTAAACACTATTTTAACTTTGTACCTGTAGAATCATTAGAATATTCATGTCAAGGTATTATAGATAATTCAAATGTGTATTAAATTAGAACTAGTCTTCCCTAGTGGTTCCCTAACTGACTGCCACAGCACCCTACTATACCCGAGTATGCCGCAAGCAAATACCGACTTTCCAATATTCAAATATTACAAAAAAAAAAAAAAAATTGAAACTATACAGTATACATTTCACCATTTACTTTGCATTGTTTTTATCTCTTTTCCCTACGTATTCAACCACTCTAAGAATAACTGAACCGATATTGTTTTTAGCTCAAGAAGGTTATGGCAAAATTTGATTACTCTTTCAAGGGTGCTGGGTTTTTTAGCCTAAGGTGCTGCAATGAAAAAAGTTTGTGAACTGCTCCTGTAAGTAGCTACCAGAATTTGAACTGCTAAAAATATACTTAGTGCCAATTAGAGTATAGGATATCCCATTCTACAAATTAATCCATGAGCTTAATAGAATATATGTCACTGGATCTTGCTAATTTATATTTAATTTTGTTCTAAATAATTGTTTCAAATATATTAGTATAAATTGTCCTGAGAATATGGTTCTTTCTTTCACCCTCACAAGGTACTTTATACTCTCCCATGTCATGAAGGGCTATCCGATAATGAAGGAATGCTGTAAGCTAGAGGGAACATGATATTGGCACGCCAGCTACCAGCCTAGTTATCACCTCTCGGCCTAAATAATGCAATCTTTTACCCCAGCAATTTCTTTCGGGACCTGTTTCTGGAATAAATATTAAAAAAAAAAGAATCCTGGTTGCTTCTCTATTTTTTATACTTCACACCAAGGATGCTCACACATAGCCTTACGTTAATCAGCCACGTAGATTGGATAGCCATTTTATTATAAGTGTAATAACATTTCCAGTATGAATTGACACTTACTTCGATATGTGGATGTTATTCACTTGATCGATTATGAGGCAATAAGTGCAAAGGTGATAATTTAAAAAAGAAAGAACAGAACGATGTTAGTTTGTTCACTCTCATAAGAATTCGTTTTCTTTGTATCATATATGTATGCTACACGGCCCGTCAGATACAATGTGCGCATTTAGCCATCTAATCTTGTTCAGGAACTGTTATTTATATAAATAACTTGACAAAAGAATAATCATATGTTGTTTGAGTGGACTTGTTGGTCATCAACGTAGTGAGGCATTGGAAAAAAATGCAAGGAGAAGTCCACTATTTGAGTGAGGTACACAAGAGAATACTGTTGGCAGGTAAATAGTAAACTATTAATAATATTCGTAAAGGTTGATTTTTACGTATAACATGTAATGATTCTGATAAAAAATGTCTATTGATGTGGTGTTGGGGTTGCTGGTAGAGGAAAGACGAAGAGATGGGCTGCTTAGATCAAGCGCCCCCTAGCATCGAGCGCACCTACATCCTGCCTCTGGGGTCTGATCGGGTGTATCCGGTCCTAAAGAAAGTACTTTAAATTTTAGGTTCATGTTCCCGGAATGTTGACGTAGCAGGCATTAATGGGAATTAACATTCAACCATAAAGCAGGGGTACTCACCCTTTTTGTTCTTGAGGGAGCATTTACCAGTCAGGTGATGAACACCAATGTTATTTTTTATTGATTAAAATGATTTATATATATATAAAAAAATAAATAGCCTCTAATTAAAGGATTAAGCGAAAGTAGTTCGCGACTGCGACAGGATGACTGACATTTGTCATGCTAAACCTGATAGCGCTACTATACTGCCACAACAATAAATATCATTATGGTCGCTACTACCATAGCTGTAAAGCATCACTGTTTAAACGGACTTTAATGTAACCGTTGCTGAGCTGCCATAACATGTACTATCACCTATCATGCTATAACTACTAAAGTAGTACTGTCATGACAGAAAATGTTTTAAGACTGTAACTTTTCACTCGAACAATATTTACTGTCATTTTATCACGCAATAACTGGAAACCAGTATTGTCACAACAGTATTTACATGACAGTAGCTTTATAACATGTGCTACCATCTCTCAAGCTATCCCTAAAGTGTTAATACAATCGTGAAATCCCTAACTATTATACAACCATTGGAGTGACTGCGGTAGTTCCTGCCGTGACTGTGCAGTGTCACCGTGAAAACTGACAGCTCTATCACTGCATGTACCATCAATTATCACGCCGGACAAAGTGCAACAATACTGCCATGAGGACAGCTATCGATTTTGCCATGGTAGTGGCACGGAACGGCGTAAAACTTTTATTTCTTTGTTCAAAAAATAGGGAGAGAGATACGTTCTTATCTTAAAATGCCATGCGGCAATAAAAGATTGGATGTATATTGTGAATATATAATTTTAGGTTAAGTAAATTGTATATATTTTTATTTGTTTTAAAAATAAATAAATAAGGAGGTAAGAAAAACAAATTAAAAAATAGACATTAAACCATAATTAAGTTAGATTTAAGAGAAATATATATTCGAAGCTGTTAAATACATTTTATGGATTAATATTTTAAAATATAAATTCTTTCACAACAGTTTTCTTTAAATTTAAATAAAAAAAATTTGATGCAGTAACATTTATTGTGAAATTTATCGAACATACATTATAACGGTTTTAGACCTTGCTGATGCAAGTTCTATTAGGTGGGTGATTGAGGTCCCAGGTGTAGAAAAATGACAACTCTTTTCCAACTTGAGGATAGACAGCACTCAAAGTTTGTTCCTTTCAAGAAATTTTAAAATGAATTTTCTATCAGAAAGTGCCTCCATTAATTGGGTTTTTAATTGAAAAGATAATGTCAAAAGGCGATGACGTATCGTGGGAAGGAAAAGGTTTCTCTATTGCGATCCAGGAATAAAATCAGATTTTTAAACCAATGCATTTTTTTTCCAGACCCCAATCAAGCAAAAAGTAAGTCTTTATAGGGCGCTAATGAAGTCCAATAAAAAGCGAGGAAGAAATTGCCGGAGAAGGATGCTTAATTTGAATTAATTCACTGCTGAGAATTTATATTTATGACTGAAAGAATAAATTTGATTTCTCAATATTGATCTGTCGAATAATTGTTCCCTTTTTGTCGAATATTTTGCTGAGACTTACCAGAAAGTGTTTGGAGGTATATATATATATGTTTGAAGAGATATTGTTTGGCTATTAAGAAACTCCAGAAAAATAAAAATCTGTTATAGTTTTACACATAAGTAATATTTAATTAGAATTTAAAAACACAACTCAATAAAAATTAGAACTGTGTAATAGAAAGTAAGAGTACTAAGTACAAAAATTAA
>NW_027109321.1:116729-125595 GCF_000696795.3 Halyomorpha halys
AGCAATAAATAAATAAAATGTGCAGTATACGTTAATACTCTCACATTAAAAGCCGTTTGTTTGGACTTTCCTCTAGTCCACCATTACGGATTTCTTTCTGTAATGCGGGTACTGTATAGCCACTTCCCCGTGTCCGGTTTTAAGTTATATCAACACAGAATATAAGATTGAACCTTTAGTAATTTTAACAATGACTTAGGAAATAAAATTGGGAGAAGAATAGCATTGTTAAATATAAATTATGTTGAGCGCGAAGAAGAAGACAAAGAGGAAGATTAAAATCGATCTAAAAATGGATCTCCTCACTAGATAACAATATATGACAATAAAATTTTTTTAATTATTTAGAAAAATAACTGTAAATAACATTACTTTGTTTTCCACAAATGAATTTAATATTAATTAATACAATCGAAAAATCGATTATCCGATTGTTCCGTCCAGCTTAAATAGTCTAATATGAAAAAAAAGTAGAAAAATAACACTCCACAGTGGACAAGCTTACATTAATCGATTTTACAATTAAACCTCGTAATTCTAATAGATAATCTTCGTTATAATTTTAGTACATTCTAATTAGTTTATCCTTAACATATAATTTATGGTAATAAGAGTTTCAGCAAGTTAATTGTTAGCTGAAATGTATCAGGGCTATATTTTGTTTATATAAAATTTTTTTATTATGAGTTTTATAAAAACATTTTTGGATGAATAATAGTTGACCGTATCTAATTGATTGTAGGAACATGGTCAGGGTGGTGGTCAAGAATTGTACAAAGTTTATAGTTTTCTACATTATTTTCATGATCATGATCATTTTCCAACATTAAATACTTTTAATCGGTTAGAAAAGTATGGCGACTGAAGTAGACTGTGGTTTCAGTATTATCTTCATGTCATAGAGAGCTTTAAATAAAGATGTGGCTATGATTAAACCTGAATGGATTTGACTGAACTACCAAAGTGTATTCATTCAATGTATTTAATCGGTGACAGAAGTCCGAAGATGGGAGAAAGGACCCCGTCTTCTTGTAAATTCCTAGAACGTTTCTACTTTGTTACTTCATTCAGATTTTGGTGTAACAATCTTAACCAATACACTGTAAGTATATAACCATGTAAACTTTTGGGTCATAATGTGGTGTCACTATTCACTGCATTCACAGCGGTTTTAATCTTTACACCAATTGCAGGACGAACACTACATACTTCCTACTGGGACAGTTCACTTGTTGTATCAAAGGTTCTGCTATTTCTTGGCTATTAATTTTGGGCTGTTGTAAACTTTTTAGTTAGCCTAAGCGACATTTTTAAATTTTGGATTAATCAGAAACGTACTTTATAATGGGTTTTCAACGCGGTATGTTATTTCTTATGATAATATTAACTATTTACCTGGCAACGATTGCATTATTTTAAGGTTTTTCTGAAACTTCTATTATAAAAACAAATTGATTCCCATGTTTGATTTATTTGGATCCAATCTAATCCAAGGAGGTCAATTATATTCAGGAGTAAAAGAAATAAAATAAATAAAAATATATCTGTTCTACGTGTACCTCTTTAGATTCTATACTTGCTAGTACTTTTCTCTGCGAAATCTTTGTATGTAGAAGGTCAAAAATTAGCAAACTGAAAATACTTCGACACCACAGGTCCTAATTATGAAAATATTGATTAATCTGCTCTTTTATTTCATGTTTTGGTCGAATTAAATAGTAAAAAAAAATAATATAATTTTTTTTTAAACTCATTGCTAATGGAAATACCAGTAGCTAAATATTAACAGTGGTTATTCCTGTTCCAATAATTGAATATCTGAACCAATGTACAAAGAAATGTGATCGATACAGTTCTAGGAACCAATGTTTTGTTGGCTTATTGCGGTAGTGGGAACAAATGTAACCGAGAGAGCTAATTTAAATTTCCGTTGTTAATCTAGTTTGTTACACAATACATCTTGAAACTTAATCGGGGCTGTGGAGAATATTTCAACAAATTTTACAATAAGAAAAATAAATAAATAGGGATATTTATGATCATAGGTGTAAACAATGCTGAGACAACAATAATTTCTATAATCATGCATTAATCCTCTCGTTTCTTTGCATTTTCGTTAACCATTTCCCTTCCCTTAATTCGTAAAACTTGTTTTATTTATTTAACTTCTACTTCACCATTACCGATATTAAGGGGTTGTCATACAGGTTACCATCCAATTCCAAAGGAGGTAAACTGCCAGAAAAAAAGTGAAGGCGAAAAGCTGATCCTTATGATGAATTCCAGGAGTATGGCATAGAATTTTTAACTAATTCGTAATTCCTTCTGTTTCGGTTTAAATTAAAATGGCGAACATACCTATTACTTTCAGGGTTCTTGGTCAACTACCCAATGTTTGGTTTCATTTTTGCTTCGAATGGGAGTAGGGTATTCTCCTTCTCCTGATTCTAACCAGAGTGAATCTAAATCTAACTTGGACAGAAGAGTTTTCAACCTATGGGGGCACCATTGGTACTGTATTTTGAGGCAATGATCACTTTACCACTCACACTTGGAGTGTTGCCACTATGCTTCGCTCCAAGTAAAAATAAAACAAATGTTTTCCCAGATACTCTGCAACTTTGGGTGCCGAAATTGGGTAGCACCGGGTTACAAAATTTTAAATTCAGCTTGTTTCCGTCCAACATTTCACATTTCTTGATTTTTTCTAAAACGTAGCACCGGTGCTCAAAGCACTTCTAGTTTTATCTGATAAATTTTTCTGTGATATGGTGGTTGTGTAGTTCCATGTGTACTTGAAAAAAAGTTTTCATAATTCTTACCCTCTTTAGACGGGTGCCGAATTGAAACATCCTCGCTTTGAAACGTCAAACATTCGGAAATCGCGTTCTAAGTATGTCTTTAGTGTGTTAGTATTTTATTGATGTATTAGTAAAAGATTTATTCAGATAAAACGATTTTCGCCTCGGCTGTTAGACCATAATTGTTTTTAGTTTTGAATTTGCTTGAACGCCTTGTGTTCATTTAGTTTTGTGTAAGTATTTTTGCTTTCGAAAATGATTGAATTTACAAACGAGTAATTGGAAGAAAGAAACATGGTGAAAAAGTTTAGAAAAATGCTTCCAAATATTAACATTTATTTAGTGAATATTTAGAATTTAATATAACAGCAATAAAATAAATAATGAACAATAATTTTTTTAGTTGTGTTTTAGTAAGCAATTTAATTTCACTATTTAAATATACAAGATCAATATTTCTACTAGTTTAAAACACTTATTCTCAACCCAAAGAAATTTCAGAACCAGAAGCTTCTGAACCATTTGCAGACCATTCCCCGTTTTTTTGCGTTCTGGAATGGATTTTGCTCAACGATCGCTGCTGCGGGGAAAGGCGAATGGGGGTACTAACAATGGGACTAACCAACACAAAAATTATATAAACAAAAATTCTTTAAGAGCTTGGATGTTTAAATCTGACAATAATAAATAGCCAAAAAAAAGATTGTATAAATAAATAGAGAAATGAAGTTATATTTAGTTATTTTAATTTTTAACTAGAATAAGATACATTTGTAGTAAACAATAGTGGTATACATTCACGTTATCCTTGTACAAGTTAGCACTTTAGGCGTTATGCCTATATTGGTGACATTTTTTTCATATCACAGAAAATTAACCTAATTTGGCTATCAACTCTGCTGATGGTGTTGATAATTGTATTACGAATACAACCCTTCCATATATATTTAATATAACTAAATACTATCTAACTCCTAAAGGTAAATAATGAAATAGATATTATATTTCTTTGCAAAGGATACAATGTAGAAGTAAGACGTAAGAAAGCTCCATGTTTCCGAATCGATACGGTCTCACATCCATTTCGAATCGGTTAGTAGACGACTGCTGGGAAGTTGGCAGAGGAAACAGCCTTTCTTCACAGGTGCGACAACTTCTGAGGAAATTCAATTAGCGTGACGTAAATGAGTTAAAGGATTGAGGTCTTATTGAAGTAAGTTCTTTTGAACATTTCCATTTCAGGAAGGCTTTTGTAGTAAGATTGTGTGAAGATTCTAAAATGTTTTAAAATTAATTTTAATTCATTATATTTTCAAAATGATAAATTTAAATTCATCCCTACATTGAACTCCTATCTAAATTGAAGACATTTAATTAATACTTTTTTCTTTATTAAGTTTGGGCACACTTAGGATGTAAATAATATATATTCTAACGTCACCTAAAATCTATTCTGTTGCATTAATAAACAACATTATTTTATTTTTTAATGTTATATCGAAGATTCGGTGCTCTTCTCACGTTAAATCAGAATTCGTGACATATTTTTTTTAATCAACGAAATATAGACCGAACCCGATATTATTCCTTCCATTATAAACTCTCTAACCATCCAAACCCTCTAGTTTCTAATCTTGCTTCCTCTTCCATTCCTGGCAATCCTCCGAGGCAACTGAAAAGAAGATGGGTCGTGACCTTATATTGTAAAATGTTTTTGGAGTTATACTACTGGCTAGTTTCTCTACATGCTGTATCATATCATTATGATTATGTCATTATGATCAAATTTGCTTGTTGTATTTTTTATACAGTTGTAAATATCAATAAATAAATAAAATCAACGAAATAATGCTGAAAGTATTTCTTCTGAAGTAATTGATAGATATTTTCTACTAACTTCTATAAGAAAAATTCTAAGCTATTTTTTTTAAACTTTTCTAGTTTTCTGATATTGCTGATGTCCCTATATCTGGATCTTAAAGTTATTGTTAATTTTTACTTCTCTGTAAAAATATTGTAGCACAAAATGGATTGCTTTGATTTAGCTCTGCCTAATCACTTGCTGCAGGATGCTACGATCATATCCAACGTTAAACGCTCAATGGTTGGACGCATCACTTTGTATTTGTTGCCGTGTGACCATCTACGAATTACTACCAATTAGTAGTCTCAAAAATTAGTATTTACGAATATGCGAACCGACAAACGTGTATAGCATCGTGCAGTAGTGGATTTAGTGTACCGAACCAACATAAACACCAACCTATTTGTTTATTTAGCGTTGAACGCCCTTTTGCACAACATGTAGTGTAGGTTGCCGGACAATGGTAGCCGAATGAGAAAGTCGAAGTTTATTTTGTGGTTCCACCGCCAAAAAAATTAAACAGGTCGTTTATTTATAAATGTGCTTTATAATGATTGTACTAATGGGCATAATAATCGTTTAATAAAACAATTTGTCAGTTATTATTGTATATCAAATATATGGATTTTATTTTCAAGTCATCCCCATTTTTTCATTCAATCTATATAAAATGAACATGCAATTTATATACAGGTGAATAATAATAATAATAAATTTATCTGGGATTGATCCTTTTAGAATAATATACGGGCGTCAAAATTAGGCTTTAAAGCCTTTGAGTAAAATATATATATATATATAAATGAAATTATTGAGCGTCATAAAATATAATGAATTTGTTAAGATAAAAATGAACAACAATAATTAACAAAATATATAAAATAAAAATATTACAAATAAAATAAAACTACATGTCATATCATAAAACATAAGATGACTAACTTCTGATAATAAATTAAAAGGAAAAAAATGATAAAAAATCAAATACAATTAATCTAAAAATAATAAATGGAACGGTAAAATTTCTGCTAATGTACATATCTACAAATATAAACGAAAATCTGAAACATCAAATACAGTAAATATATAAACCTTGTTTGAAACTTTCAATTGTTATTCTTTCGGAATTGGGTGGACAGAAGATGGTCCAAGATACTGGATTTGAAGGTTGGAAGGGTATTAGAACTACGAATGAAGGAGGGAATATAATTCCATACGGAAGAGGTACGAATGAGGAAAGATCTACCAAAGGCTGCGGTTCGATGGACAGTTACATGTAATCTATACTGTTAAGTTTGAATGAACCGATTGCATTATCATATGTTTACCGTTATTTATTACTTTACGTTTTTTCGATCATTCATCCGCATCGTCAAAAACCGTACAAAATCGTTTATGTTATTTAGCTATTCATACAACTTCAGGAAGCAGTATACAATTCCAATTAGATTCTTGGCCAAAAAAAACAACAAAAAAAAACTTCAGGGTGCATATATAGAAAAAAAAAATCATTCACGTAAAACCGTTTTAGAATCGAATCATAACACGATAATCTATAGGAAATTTTACAGTTGAGCGCATAGAGAAGAGTTGGAAGAGGTTGCAAAGTTGACTTAATTTATAGAAAAAGCTTCTTTCACCAAAACTAAGAAGTACCAAGCTTCATTTCGATATTTGCACAACAAAAGAAAAAGAGGGAAGAGGCATTCGACTTTTGAACATCCTTTAGCTTAGATTTGTTGAATTTGTAAATAATAATATAACAACAACTGATTATTATTATCGAATCAAAAGAGTGAACATTTTCTTTTTTATATCTATAGCTGTATGATATGGAATCTTAATTTTTTTAATGAATCAACTTTTCTTTATTATAGTTAACGCTAAGATAGTTATGTAGTTATGTTTCTTATAGTACAAGAGCCCAAGAGGAGTAAAAAGGCTGTTATCTCACCCCAATTTTTGATTACTTTAATGAAAGCTATGTATAATTAATAGTCAAAATTGATAAAATAAATTGATTTATAGTTGTTCGGACAAATTTTCATTTGCTAAATTTATATTCATATGTGAATATCATAAAAACTACTACCCCTACAAAGATGTGTCATAAACTACTTTATAGAAAGTTAAAAATCCTTGAGTGTTGGCAGACATATGTGCGTCTTATGGATCTAGAGATATATTTTTTCAAAAATCTAACATTTTATTCGAACAACTATAAATTAACATTTTGTGAATTTATTTTGTCAAATATCATAAAACTACTACTCCTACAAAGATAAACATGATTAACTATTTTGTAGTAAATTAATGTAAAGTAAATAGCTTTGATTTGAGCGCTGGCAGACATCAGTACGTCCAATGGTTTCTAAAATAACGTTTTTCATAAATCAAAATTTTTGTCCGAACAACTATAAATCAATTTATTTTAGGAAATATCATGAAAACTACTATTCCTACGAAGGTAAAGATCCTAAACTTCTTCATAGTCCATTAAACTAGCATTAATTTGAGTGCTGATAGACATCTGTACGTCACATCCTGAGATATAGTTTTCTCAAAATAAATTAACTAACTACTTATCTTTCATTAGATTTTTAAGAAATTTTGCTTTTTAAAAAGCTATATCTCGCGAACTATTGAACGTAAATAGCTCTTTTAGGGCTGATATTTCAGAAAATTTACTCTTCTTTAAATAATGTTCTCTCAGATTTTCTAGTGTTGTTGGTAGTTTTTTAGATTAGCTCTATATCGAATGAAAAATCAATGTTTTTTTAAGGTTTTGAAACAGCCGCCATTTTAATCCCTTTACATATACTTGGCAGACTCATCAATTTTGACTAGTAATTATACGTAGTTTTTATTGACGTAATCAAAAATTGGGGTGAGATAACTGCCTTTTTTTCTTCCCGGCTCTTGTACTATTACATAATCTCTCCAAAATTTGGACAATGTACCCTGTTTTAGTAAGCTGCTCTTCATGAAGGCGTTAGAAACATAATAGAGATTTTTTAAGTATTATTTTATTTATACGGAACAAAGAAAGACAAAAGAGGGGTTCAACTGTGAAGTTCGATGGTAATCAATTGGAACGTGCCTTGGTTCTAAATTTTTTTTCTTCTTATCCACATCGTCGGAGGGTGGTTAACTTGACCGACCGCTGACTAGTTTTTACAATGCCCGTTTTCCTTATCGAGGCCGAACGATCGTGGTATTGAATAAAATCGACGTACAATGCCTCGATCGCCGGAACCCTAGGCACGTTCTCCAGTATGGAGTGCGGAGTAGTCACTTAGTGGTCCATTTAGAGAGTACAGTTACAGAATATTGCTTTCTCAGCTCTACTCACCAATAATGTTCTTATTCTTTACAAAGGCCGATTTATTAAAAGATTTTGTTTAAATATCAGAATATATCCGTTACAAATCAATTTGTAATATTTTCTGCAGTTCGTTTTTTAACGATTAGTGTTATACCTATGTAATAACCACTTGAATCTCTAGAATCTAATTATTTCTTAGTCTGTCCAATCCGACTGATTAACCTACATATAAATTAACGAAGTAACTAAATATGTTTTATTACATTTTTCTGTGGCCAACTTGTCCAATAAAATAAATGAAATCCAGTCCGCAGAATATACATCTGCAAATAATTTTAATAATTAGTTTGTATCCCACTAAACATAGAAACAGATTTCTGGCGGTTCTGAAGGTCTTCCTAATTAGTTATTATTTAATAAAATAACAAATTAAGTCTTATATCTTAGCTGTATTTACACGCATTAGTCCAAGAGCCCGTACAAAAAATATCGACATTATCTGATAAAAACTTTGATAGCAATGTGAGCCCTAATATAATTGTTTACGTCGAATAGTTCCTAAGATGCAGTTTTTCAAAGAGAGAATTATTTTTTCAACTTATCTTTACCCAAAAAAGTCCCAAAAAAATGAAAAAGAAAAAAAAAATCAAGAAAATAAGGATAATAATAAAAACAATTATAGATTTATTTTTTATTAATATACTTGTTTGAGAGTGGTTTAGTTTCTTTAAAAACAATTTTGATCCTTTTTTTCAACTTTATTCTTTTTAAACTTCCAACGTTTCGACCACTTAGGTCATTTTCAAGGATCCCTTTATTCTGTTTTCATTTTTTCCTTTAAAATTCTTTAAATGCCGGCTAATTGCCTTTGTCCCA
>NW_027109321.1:125645-128412 GCF_000696795.3 Halyomorpha halys
ATAAATTCTTCTATAAAATTCCTTCCCAAATTTAAAACTTTTACTAACCACTTTTCTTACTACTATTTTCATTTGCAAATGAAAACAAAACAAAAAAAAAAATGAAAACAAAATAAAGGAATCCTTGAAAATGACCTAAGTGGTCGAAACGTTGGAAGTTTAAAAAGAATAAAGTTGAGAAAAAGGATCAAAATTGTTTTTAAAGAAAATAAAAAGAATATTTTTTAACGATTTCTATATCGTTATATATTTTTTTGTTCTATTGTTAATCGCTTATAAAACTGATAATTGTAATTCTCATTTTGTGCCGCCCAGTCACCCAAATTGCTAACACAAATCAGCAGCCAACAATACCAATTAATACCACATATTGTTAGCCCTCCTCGTTAATTCCTTTTATGAAAGCACAGCATTATGTTATTGGACTAGAGGACATTATGCAAATAGGGGCACCTGCTGGGATGGTCTCCCACATCTGTCTATGCCAGGGGTCGTTCCAATATTGCTGAGGTTAAGCTCAGCTAACAACCGTTAAAGGTAAGGGATTACGAAGCGGTGCCTGTAAAAGAGGTCTAATAACAAACAAGCATACGACAATTTTACTATTAATCTAATCGTTGACAGATTATATAATAATGGTATCCATCATAACTATTTGCTAAATTGTGTACTTGCTTGTAAAATTCTATTTTTACTATTTAAAAAATCTCTTTTTCTAAAAAAGGACTTGCTATTAAAATTCTTGTTCTATTGTCATTAAAAAATTTTCAACTATTAGTTTTTTGTTTTTTTTAATTTGCTTTATGTTCTGATTTTCACCACTGTAGTATATACGATATTCAGATTTAACAGTTTTTTATGCAAAGATATTAGTACAAGAGGCGAAAAAAAGGCAGTTATCTCACCTCAATTTTTGATTACTCTAATGAAAACTATGTATAATTACCAGTCAAAATTGATGAGTCTGCCAAATATAGGTAAGGGAAATAAAAAATGGCGACTGTTTCAAAACCTTAAAAAACATTTACTTTTCATTCGGATCTCTATATCTTAAACACTAACAACAACACTAGAACATCTAAGAGAACATTATTTAAAGAAGAGTAAATTTGCTGAAATATTAGCCCTAAAAGAGCTATTTACGTCCAATAGTTTTTGAGATATAGCTTTTTAAAAAGCAAAATTTCTTAAAAATCAACTGAAAGATTAGTAGTTAGTTAATTTATTTTGAGAAATCTATATCTCAGGAACTATGTGACGTACAAATGTCTATTAGCATTCAAATTAAAGCTAGTTTAATGGACGATATAGAAATTTATGATCTTTACCTTCGTAGGAATAATAGTTTTCATGATATTTGCTAAAATAAATTGATTTATAGTTGTTCGGCCAATAAGTTTGATTTATGAAAAACATCATTTCAGAAACCATTGGAAGTACAGATGTCTACCAGCGCCCAAATTAAAACTAGTAACATTTACTACAAAATAGTTAATTATGTTTATCTTTGAAGGAGTAGTAGTTTTTATTATATTTGACAAAATAAACTCACAAAATGTTAATTTCTAGTTGTTCGTATAAAATGTAGGATTTTTGAAAGAATATATGTCTAGATCCATAAGACGCACATATGTCTGCCTACACTCAAGGATATTTAACTTTCTATAAAGTAGTTTATGACACATCTTTGTAGGGGTAGTAGTTTTTATGATATTCACATATGAATATAAATTTAGCAAATGAAAATTTGTCCGAACAACTATAAATCAATTTATTTTAGCAAATTTCATGTAAACTATTACTACTGCGAAGATAAACATCATAAACTACTTTATAGCTTATTAAACTAGCTTTAATTTGAGTACTAATAGACATCTGTACGTCAAATGGTTTTAGAGATATACATTTTCCAGAATAAATTCACGAACTACTGATCTTTCAATATGCTATATACAGCATTTTTATGAAATGTTGCTTTTTAAAAAGGTATATCTCGAAAACTATTTAACGTAAATAGCTCTTTTAGGGCTAATATTTCAGCAAATTTACTCTTCTTTAAATAATGTTCTCTTAGATGTTCTAGTGTTGTTGTTAGTGTTTAAGATATAGAGATCCGAATGAAAAGTAAATGTTTTTTAAGGTTTTGAAACAGTCGCCATTTTTTATTTCCCTTACCTATATTTGGCAGACTCATCAATTTTGACTAGTAATTATACATAGTTTTCATTAGAGTAATCAAAAATTTGGATATATAATGGAAAAATTTTCCCCTAAACGTATTAATTATATTTGTTAATTATTATTCTATGTTTATTCTTCTGTTCATCGGAACATTTATAAGATGTCTATTTCTGGGATAATCTCATCATCGTGAAGAATTAGTTGAATAAAATTTTTAGAAATCTATGTTACCTATAATGCTTTGAAAAATACTTTTGTAAAATAATTTTCAATATTTATTATTTACAAAATGTTTCATTTTGTCTGGGGAGTGGGGTAGATCAGTGAGTGAGGCGCTGTGCAAATATCCTTCAAGTCTCGGAGGTTTGAATCCGTCTGTTATTATTTACTCCATTAATGTAGCTGTGAGTGATCACTGTTTCATTAATGGATTACGGTCTTTTTTCGCTTAATATGTGTATTAATTCATATATATTCTGTGAGTATTTTCACAAAATACTAAACTTTTTCTTAATACAGGTTTAATATATATATATAATAATGTATATATAAGTTACGGTATGAGTCAGCTGTTATTTCGATGTCA
>NW_027109321.1:129357-143294 GCF_000696795.3 Halyomorpha halys
ATACTCACAGAATAGCAAAACACTCAGTGTTCCTAAGTTGGAACGGTATTTCGAAAGCTCCTTTTCACGAATTCAAAAACTGCTCGCAAATCAACTCTTTTTTTTAAACTTATTCCAGTCGCGGGATATTTGCAACCAACAACAATAACAATAGTTAAAACTCTGAAATGCAATAGCTATTATAACGAGCTGAATCACTGTCATACAAATATAAAATACTGCAAACGCACACAAAACACTAATTGATAATTGTAATTGTTAAAATTTACGTTTAAACTCAGGTCTAACTGAGCGGGTTCAATTCAGGATTAATATAAGTTTACTGATAGTTGAATCTTAACTATAATACACAAGTGATGTTTTCCCGTGGGACGACGTAATTAGTTATTTTGTAAACTGTTACTTAAAGATAGTCATATTTAAGTAAGCTGCTTTATCAATTGTGTGTGCTGAATAGAATTTTTTGATAGTATTATATGGTTTTTACGAATGAGAATAATATTGTTTGTATTTCGACTGGATTAAAGAGAAGGAGGAAACTAGTTTTTCTTGAACTAATTTAGTTCATCTCGCAGGGTTAATTAATTTTTTTTCTCAGTTCGAGGAGAGGAAATTGCTTTAGATATCCTTTTTTTTTTGTCTCACCCTTCTATTATTTTTTTATTTCAAACAAAACCATATGCATACATAATAATACATAGTACATGATAAATATAATGTCTTTCATTGCCTGAAGGGCATTTTAAGGTAGGTTGTGGGATCCGCTATGTGCACGGGTGCACTGTGGTGCTTACTCGCCGTCTGCGTTGTCATTTTAAATATACTATTTTTTTTTTTCAAAACCTCTTTATTTATCATTTAAATACAAAATACAATGATATATAATGTATATATGCCTTATTATGCTTAATTAATATTTAGATAAACATTTTTAACATTCTCATATTTTCGCGAATGTAGAAAATACTAAATTAAAAATACCGTATTATTATCTTGAAAACTAAATGAAGATATTATGAAACTCCTGAGTCCTTTATTTAAGTCTTCCTCCCTCTAATGTTACGAGTTTATCTACTCGCGAGAATACTTTAGCTGGATATACTAAAGGAGTATTCTTACTTTGGTTCATTTAATTTTAAGTTTGTGCATGCCTTAACATGCAGAAATTCTGGCTAAATCCATTCCCAAGAAAGAAATTATTACCTGAGTTCCTTCTATGGTAACAACCAAGTTCTTATCCAACTTAGGAAAATGAGATCCCGCGTTGCGTGAGCGTTAATTATTTTTCAATCAAAGAGCTCTTGTATATTTCTAATAACTTAAAATATCAATACTTAATATGTTTGGTTTTGGAAATTGTGGTAAGGCAGAAGGTGCATGTAATGAAGTTTAAAACATCTTTTCTTTCTCTACTGCGGTATAAATTTCTATTTCTTGTGAAAGAAGATAATTGAAATAGAGCTCATTTAAAGCATCCCTTGGAGGTCTAAGAAGGTAAAAAAAAACCACTACAGCTCTTCAGATTAGATGAAATAGAATTAGTTTCACCTAATGCTGTATCAAGAACTAAACTAGGAAAACAACCGGACTAATCTCACCAACTCAAGAATGAAGAATTATTAAACATAGTGTGTTCTAGAATTTAGAGTCAATATCATTATTGGAATTTAAATCAATCTCTGTTTTAAAAATGTAACATGTATATCTATCTACATATATATAACCTATATAAAACCTTATACCTATATAAAAATAGGATTTAATAATTTATTTATTCATTTTTTGGTACTGTTCACTAATTTCAACTCTGATTCCGGCCCTAACTACTTGGACTATTCCTGTTCTTTTTATGACAGTTTTATATTTTATTAAACTTGTTTTTATCTTCAATACTTCATTTTCTCATATTATTTATGATTTATGTTATTCTTCTGTTCTTATTGCGCTAGAGGTCGTTGATTGGATAACATTGTGGCCATCCTTTATCTATTTTAATATAAAAAAGGGTATATGTTTTATTATACGACCTACGCTTATTATTATTATTTTTTTTAATTAAATTAAATTTCCTTAAAGAGAAAAATCCTTTTTCACGAATCCTTTCGAAAACGACAATGTTCTTAATCCATATATTTATTTCCTTCTTTTACGTTTCGAGGAAACTATGTTCCTCTGTTAAGCATTATGTAATTCACTGTTTTAAAAGTAGTATATCTACAATTTTATAAATTTTTTTAGTTTTATTTTTTTGTCAATTAAATTAATTATATATAATTAATTATAATAAATAAATTTTATTAAGAAAAAATAATTTTCAAATTAATTCGTACTTACTCAATATGTTTAAACTATCATCGTAAGTTACAACAAAACAAGGCTAATTGATGATTGATTATAGCAGAGGCTATATGCTTATGGTTTTATTTTTAGATATTTATACAATACCTAATATATTTTGCAAAAAATCTAAAAAAAAATTATAAAAGCTCTATAATTGTATATACAATAGTAACTATACAATTTTTACATACGGATTTTCAGAGGGATGTAAACTCATAATATGTAACATCCACGACCACAAAATCTGTTTTGTATTGATAAACAATATGTAATTAATAAAAGGAATATGATCAAGAAATAATAAATAATTTAATTGGCTCCTGGCCCCCCTCACAAACAATCTTTTATAAGACTTTAAGCTATTAACCTTCCTTTCTGCTCTAATTATATAATCAAGCAGCATTATTTTGTTATAAAATAGAAATTCATAACTTATGGTGATATTGAGTAAGTACATTATAATTTTTAAATTCTCATTTATTTACTAATTATTTTTTCTATTTATAATCAAAAATTAGACTAAAACAAATATAAAATTGTAGATATAATAGTTTAAAAACAGTGGACATAATGCTGAAGAGAGGAACACAGTATCCTCGAAACGCACAAGATGGTAATAAATATATGAATTAAGAACATTGTCGTTTTATCCTTTTTTTCACTTTAAAAAAATTTAGTTTAATAAAAAAAAAAAAATAATAAGTGTAGGTCATATAATGAAACATATACCTTTTTTTAAATTGCGGACATTAAAACAGGTAAAGGATGGCCACAATGTTATCCAATCAACGACCTCTGGCATAATAATAATATTAAAATAACATAAGTCATTAATAATAAGAGAATATGTATTTTTTTAAATAAAATTAAGTTTAATGAAATGTAAAAAAGTCAGAAGACCAGGACTAGGAATAGGCCAAGTAGTCAGAACAGGAAATAAGAGTTTAAGAGGCTCGACAGTACCAAAAAATAAATATATTTTTTTAAAATCTATTCTTGCTTGTTTGACAAAATATATCATGTACTAATGAGTCCATACTTTTATGATTACGACACAGTGTGTTTTTTTTTTATCAAATTAGCAGCTCAAAACTATTTCTTTAGGCTTATTGTGACATAATACCTCCTTTCATTATTTTCTTCAATTACAAAGATTATTTATTAATACTAAACCACTTGAAAAAAATCACATAAATACTCTAAATTATATATTTTTATAATGCGCAATACACTATACACAATTCCTTATAAAAAAATATTTTTGTATATCAAACAAAAATTCTTGTATTTATAAAATTAGCATTAAAGTCATATAAAAAACTAGCATTAGCTGTATTTTTAATTTAGAGGCAGAACTGGAAATTCGTTTCTCAATTCCTTGAGGAAAATAATCCACTAAATATTACAAAAGGTTTTTGGATCTAAAAAACTTTTCTTTTTTTTTTACAAAAACATGAGATAAATTATATTACCTTACAAATAATACGATCTGACATATTTAAGGGTAATAAGAGTTAATGATATTTATAACTATTCATTCATTCATTCCACTGAAATCAATAAACCAAAAGAAAATATTCGAGCTGTCCGTAGCTTAGTGGTTAGGTGCAGGTCTATTAGTTTGATTTCTGCGAGCGGCGCCGGTTCGAATCCGGCCTGGTGCATTGGCTTTCCTCATTATGTGGCGGTCCCACAAAATGAAAATCATGACCTCCCCACCATGGTTAGAATAAGTTGGTGTAGATAACTAGGCAAACATAACCTTTGTTGTGGATTGCCTTATATTAATTTTTAAAAAATATATATATAAAATTATCACGGTACATATCCATCCAAAGTGCATATAAGGTGTATGATCTTTTTTTCAGTATCATTTACTACATACAATATATTATTACGTACTTAATTATTAAATAACTAGAGGTAAGATTTATGCATAGACGATCATGTTGGTTTTATATGTCATGTAGTAGGAACACGTTTTTGTTAAAATGTTATGTTTACAATCAGGTCAGTATAAATATTAACGGTTAGAAAATGGACGAAATACATAGTTTAACAGTTTTACCGCGGTATAGCATTTTTAAATAAACTTAACGCACGTTTATGTACGTTAACGTACGTTACTCTCTCTGTGTTGTTCTTTTAATGTTCTCTGAAAAGGAAACGTTTTTGTTGGGCGACCCATATTGATTTAAAAATGTTATTCCTCGAAAAAAACCTTTAGCTTTTTCGACCATTTTCATAATTTTACTATGTTTCCCTCTATATGACCAATTTCTCTTTAAGCATTAAATTAGCGGTCTTTGATCTTTGAAAAGAGATGGAATATTACCTGTGAGATGTGGGCACTTTGATAGGGCGAGAGTAGAAGATTGGGAAAACCCTAAAGATCCAACATATCAAAAACATTTACAACCTACTGCGACTACTCGAAGTAAATGCTTCTCCTTCATTCCGGGAAGCCTTTTCTTTTAAAAATACGTGTATTGTCCTTTGTGTAAAAGAGCATTGTTTCCCTTAAGTAAGAAGACACAAGACCAATATGTATATTGTGACTAAGGTACAAGCTTAAAGAATGTACAAGCTGATCTGACGGCTTTTCTCCATCCATTTGTACATTTAACAATATCTCACTGATAACAATAAAAACTCATTATAGGTTTTCAATTAACTTGATAATTAATTGAGATATTTAATAAATTCATTATAATAAGTAATTGCTCCAAATTAAAAGATCAATTATTAAAAACCGGATTTCGTTAGTATAAATGTAAGTTCTGTTATAATTATCATAGTTACATATCTTAAATGATACTCAGAGCATTTTTGATTTTTTAATGATTAGTTGAAGAAATATTTTCTTCTAAGAAAACTATTTTGGTTGACTAAAAATGGATGTCTTATTGACTAGTCCTCAATATCCACAAAAATAATATTTATTTCCTCTCAGTATATTATGTGAAAACGAAGCATATTTTGGCATTTGCACCTTGCGACAAAAAACTCAGCTGCGCAGTGGCCTGGATATAGTGATATATTACGTTCAAATTATTATCATTAAAATATGTAGTATCTACTACATATCTTTAATAATAATAATTTGAGTATGAATAAAACAAATATATCTATGGATATTACTATATATTTCTATAACCATAATACAGTAGATAATTGTTAAGTGTTTGTTATGTATTATATATATACCATATGGTATTTCAGACATAATTTTGTTCAGTACTAAAAATGTGTCTATACTTCTTTATGAATTGCTTACGTATATGTTTCAATGATGGGAATTGTATTATTAATTAATGTTTTTCAATTCCGGCATTTGACCGGCAAAGAGAAAGGTGTGTAAATATTAGGCACGCTGACTGCAGGACGCTTCCTCTGATTGGGAGCATTGGGCTAGTTAGTATTTAGAGCTCTCTCTGCTTCAGATTGGTCATTGGGCTGATTGTGTTTGTACCGTCTGCGAATATCAATGCAACTGCATTATGCAAGTAGTGCTTTTCATTTCAGAATAAACAATTCTGATAAGATAATATTTGATAAGAATCGTGAATTATTGAATACCACATTCATTCATTACTGCAGTTACCATTAAATGTTGATGTACCAATAAATAATACAACTTTTAGGGCAGGATCTGCCACGCTAAGACCCCTAGGGATTGACGGTCCTATATCACTTTTAAAATATTAGCTTAAAATGGGAAGAGGAAACTTTAAAGTAGTTAATTCGAAGTTGAAAAAACTGTATGAAATTCCGTTTGCCATCTAATTTATCATCTTATTTTTAGGGGTACATACATACAACTGAGGAACTAGTTGGAACGGTGGCTGATTTTTTATATTAGGTATATACAGTAATGTCCTGAGTTATAGGACTCACTTGTGTCCCACACAATAAAGTAATGGATCGATCAATCCACTCTCCTTAAAAGTTTAAAACATTAATAAATGTTCTGATTTTATTAAGAAAATTGTTTAAACCCCTTTGTACAAAAAACAAATTTCGGGCCGAACGTGGAACCTCTGGCACTCCTTGGACCATAAGGACAATTAGCCATAGGAACACATTCTATAGTAAAGATCTCAATTTTTATAGGCAAATATACTTTTAATAATATAAATTTTTAAACATAATTTATTTTTCAAATCGGATTAGGGTTATTAAATGACAACGTCTCATTTTTGTTATGATGAGCCCTTGTATATTTAGAAAACATCTTTCAAGAAAATAAAATTGCTTTTACATTCCAGGAGGGGCACGCAATGCCATCTGGATCTGAAACCGAATCACGCCACTTGTTGACGTATCTTCACTACTGTATATCGAATAACTTTTTTACTACAATTTTATTAATTATGAACTGCGAAATATATTGTCCAACTGACTCGACCCAGTATGCTCATTAGACGGACTTATGAGTTTATAAACTTATAAGTCTTATAAATATATACTTAACACTAAGCCTTATGAAATATTTACTTATGTCGAGCAAAGTTAATTCATGGAAGCTGGACGGACTTGATTATCTTATTAGGTAAACATATGCTTACTAGAAGTGGATCGTTATATCGCATAGTTTGAAAAGATTGACAGTTTGTAGTTATTTTTAATTTATAGAAGGTGGGTGGAAAAAAGAAGGGTTATACTCTGAGGAAGTTCTGACTGACCATGCAGCACTGAAAGCTAACTTTATTATATGATTAACCCGGATTACTGGGTTTGATATAAAATACTAGGACACGAACGGTTCCAGAGAAATCTGTAGAGCTTTGGAAAGAACCTTTACTCCAACTGCGGAGTTTCTGAAACGGCAGAACAAATAGTAGTGGATTGCACAGCCATAGAAGGACACAGAGCCAGGTTTTCGAGAAAGATCGCAATTTTCGCACTCACCGAGTCGGACTTCCCTGTTTGATGGAAGAAGAGAACTATCCCTTCTCATCTAGGGGTGGAAGGAGGTGGTGGTCCTAGATACATTACGTTGAGAAGGGCTCGACCACCCAAGATCGATGTCACCTGAAGATGAAGTATTTAGGGATGGACCAGGGTGAGGAGTCACCGAGACGGTTCTGTTCCTTCAATAGGGAGCTCGTCCGAACGCTTTACATTTTTTTTTATATATATATAATTTATTTACAACTGTATAAAAATATATACAACAAGTAAATTTGCTGTAGGTGACATAGTGACATGATACAAACATGTGGAGATTCTATCTATTGATAGAACTCCAATAACATTTCTAGAGGAGAAGATCTCGAGGCCATCTTCTTTTCAGACACCTAGGAGGATTATTAGTTAATGAAGGAGAAGCCAGGCTAGAAACAAGTGGATTAGGGTGGTTGGGAAGTTTATCATGGAAGTATTGGTATCTGGTTTTGGCCAAATCGAATGGAGATCCTGATGAATGACTTCGTGACAAAGTAAGGAGCTTTAAGAATTTTACGAATGATTATGGACTGTAAGGATCGGATTTGGGAGGAATTTGATGGTTTAGTGGAGCCCCATAGCTCAACTCCTTATGTCCACATAGGCCTTATAATAGTCATGTAGATCAGTCTTTTTAATCGACTGGCGGCAGTTTGGACCGTTTGTCCAGTAAATATTGTAATAGTCACGTAACGGATAGTTAAGTAATGGATCTATTCGACAGAAATAATTGGGGTATTATTCAAGGATACAGTTTGGCAAGAGGTCATGGGCTTACGACGAAGAGTAAATGTGTTTTGATGGGATTTATTGAAATTTATTTGTATTATCGAGTTTTGGCACCATTATTGATGGGTGATGATGTGGTATTAGAGGGTCAATCCCCGAGAATATACATGTGTCATCGGCATACGTGGTGTGAATAGTGTTAGGATGGGTTGGGATGTCAGCTGTAAAAATTGTGTATAGGATAGGACTAAGGATACTACCCTAAGGTACGCCAACTGACTGACGGAATAGGGATGAATAAGCGCTGTTGTGATTTACTTATAACAGAAATAATCTGTCGGAGAGATAAGAACGGATAATGAGAATGTATGTAGGGGGGTAGGATTTACGGAGCTTGTATTGCAGTCCTGGGTGCCAGACTTGATCAAAAGCCTATTCTACATCAAGAAAGACTCCCAATCAGTACATTTCGCGCTTCAATGAAAACAAGACATCTACCAAACGATGGCATTGCTGGATAGCGGTGTGGGATGTTCGGAATCCAAACTGGTGGTCTGGAATTATGTGGTTGGAAACAAAGATGGGGAACAAGCGTTTCAAGATGAGTTTTTCAAGGATTTTGTCCATGTTAGGTAACAGAGAGATAGGACGGTAGGAGGATGGGTATTCTGGTGGATTTTGATGGGACTTTAAATCTTAAAGCAAAATCCATAGCAGTTATTTTCAACTGGCGGATGTACTCAAATAAAATTTATTATTTAGTGTTGTAACTTCACAATTTTTTATGAATTTTTGATCTATAGATCAACAAACGTAAAGAAAATATTTTAAAATGAATTGCATAATTTATTCCTAATTATTGTATTAAAACAGTTCTTCAACAAACAGATTTTTTTGAAATAAAATTTATTATTGAAAGGTGCTAACTGCGTACTTTACTTTTATAAATTTTCCAACTGCAGATTCACAACACTAAAAAGAAGATTTTAAAATTAATTCCTAATCATGGTATTAAAACTATACCGTTTATATGATAGACAGAAAAATACATGGTAAATCGTCAATTATTGAAAACTTTTAACAATGAACTAACAATGATTTTCAAGATTCAGAAAAGTAATGTGTCTTTTTAAATTTTTTCATTTTACTTACCAGTTAATTTTTACTTTAGTTATTAAAGTCCTAGAGAACCGATTTCATAAATTCCTCAAAAATCGCAGAGATAATGATGAATTATACGATTACTTAACAATTAGTAAATTAGTTAAAGAAAATATAACTTATTTTAATGGAGATATCTATAATGTTGAGGAGATCAGTAAATTGTACAACTCCGCTGAGCTGAAATCCATAGCATTATTGAGGCCCTTAGTTGATCCCCTTGGTTTCAGCTTCTCCAAACCTATCTCAGTTAATCCTTACTAAAATGAATCCTATAACCGTCCATCCAAACATGAGCTCTCCTCTCCTCCCACTGCTGCAGCACTCACTTTACAACTCCAGCCATAGTTTAATGGATGAAGCACTCAGAGGATTCCATTAGTCTTGAGAGGAAATCCTCCGTCAACAAATACTCTAGGAAATTATTGTTTTGATTATGCACCTTACTTAATGCAAAGACTTTAAAGTCCATAAAAATGTTTCCTCAATCTAATTTCAACGCTGCTTATTTCACGATATGAAAAAACAACTTTACAAACATAAAAAGATATAAGGATTATAATTTTCTAAATGTTTTTTCTTGACCTATTTTTTTAGTTATCATTGTTCTGTTCATAAATGGTTTCACGTAAAAATTATTTATGTTTATATTCCTTCTCCATCCCTATGAGATATTGTTGTTTTAAGTTACAACTATTAAACTTTTTTAAAAAAATTTTGTTTATCAATCTATTATGTTTGATATTTCATCCTAGAACATTTTACTATTGTTTTACCCATCCATTTTTTGGTTTTGCCTTATTAGAGCCAAGAAGTATGCTCCTAAATACTGTTATAAATTCGAAAATTCTTAAAATTGAAGTTAAAATTTTATAATGTAACCAATGTTTGATAAGAATAAGATTTCATTTTCAAGGTTTTATTATCAAAAATGGGTCTACTACTGAGTTTTTGAAATTGTCCTAATTTATCTATTTATTCTCCACCCTCCCCTCCATTCGCATGACTGCTATAACTAAACGATATACTTCCATAAGTATAATTGTTCACATAAATGTATGTACCCATCTTAAATTCTCGGCAGAAGGCTGCTTCCATCTTCCAGCATAGGTCCTCTTCTTCTTCTTCTGTAAACTCCAATGTTGAATGGATCTATTGACCTCTTTCATCCATAAATGAAATCTTTGAACCACAATAAAATTCGTCTTAGCACTACCCGAGGGAAGCCCTCCTGAGTGAGGCCATAAAGTATCTCATCATCCTTGCCAGTGATCCAGTGCAATGCAGTTCGTGAACACATGCTCAACAGTCTCCAGGGTAACAGAAGCGGAGCATGGCCAAAATCACGGGTCATAATTACATCATACAGGAATTATAGTATGAATATGGAAATCGTGTGAACTTACAATAAAATAAATAATATAAATAATGTTTCTTTCTTTTTCTTTTATAGAAATCTGTTGTTTTAGTGTTAATTTGCCGAAGAGTAAATTCCTCAACCATACAACTATAATATTTTTTTTTTTATCTAATTACGCCAAATAACCTCTAATTTTCTAAGCTTCACTAATACACGTTTTTCTAATTCGGGATATGAATAGTGCTATAATAATCATCAGTATATTTGGATTTAGAAGTAAATGTAAAAGATTGATAAGACTTAATTTTTCTAATATAATTGTAGATTGGACTATATGATGGACAGTTGTCCGGAACATCCTAATGAAGTGAGAAGTAATAACGATTTTTCCTTGAAAATAGATAAAGAATATAAAATATAGAATTCTTAGACACAAATTAAATATTGAATGCTATTTATGTTAGAGTGGGTTATTTAATATTATTAGTAACTTATTTAGTTCTATTAGTCTGTATTAAGTGTGAAGGTTTAAAAAGTTTTCTAATCTTGTGATAACGTGACATAATGTCAATTTTGTGATTTAGTAAAAAAATTGTTGTTTCATTTTTTTTTAAATTGTTTACATTGTTTCAAATAAAATATTTTAATTGATAAAGATAAAATTACTAACACAATTTTAAAAGTTATAACATGAAATAAATCATAAAAGTTATGAATTAATATTGTTTTTTTACTAAAATTACTTTTTTACTTATATATTTATTTGTTGGTAATTCATAGGTCCCTGAAGATTGATTGGAAACGTGTGTTTAACTTCTTATTGTAACGTTACTGAGATATTTCGCTGCACTTGAATTTAACAAGACACCCTCCTTTGGAACCAGGAAAATGTTTGGAAGATAATAAAGACCGGTTCCGGGAATACGCTGAGTATATAAGTTCTGTAGAAGGCTGAGCGCATACCTCGCTACACTATTCCCATACCGATGCATATATTTAATATCAGACGTATGACCTACATCTGTTTTTGCAAAGACACTAATAAATGATTGTTATATATAAAAAATGTTAAAAATTCCATCGATTACAATTACCCTCTAGATAACGAGTCAAACTGTTTCAATTTTGATATTTTTCACATGTAGCCTTATTTCCGAAAAAGTGTGTTACTAAGAGGTTTGAGCTTTTTGGATTACTAATTCGTTTCGAAATAACAAATACCTTTTCCATCCCTCTTTTAGCATCGAAGTACTAAACAAAGAACTTTATAGGTAACATTTTAATATCTAAGGATAACTTATTTTCTGGTGTGAGTAAGCCGGCGTGAACACAACAGATTTCAAGTTAAAGGGGGTTCGCTACAAATAGTACAAGAGCCCAAGAGGAGAAAAAGGGCATTTATTTCACCCCAATTTTTGATTTCTTTAATGAAATCTATGTATAATTAATAGTCAAGATTGATGAGTCAGCCAAGTATAGGTAGGGGAAATAAAAAAATGGGGGCTGTTTCAAAGCGATAAAAAAAACTAATTTTTCATTCTGAGCTCTATATTTTTAAAAGTAGAAACAACACAAGAAATCCTAAGAGAACGTCATTTAAATAAGAGTAAATTTGGTAAAATATGGGCCCTAATAGAATTACTTTAGTTAAATAGTTTTAAAGATATAGCTTTTTAAATAGCAACATTTCAAAAAAATGTTGTATGGGTCGTACTGAAAAATCAGTAGTTAGTAAATTTATTTTGAAAAATTTTTATCTCAAAAACTATTTGACGTACAGATGTCTATTAGCACTCAAATTTAAGCTAGTTTAATGAGCTATAAAGTAGCTTATGATGTTTATCTTCATATGAGTAATATTTTACATGAAATTTGCTAAAATAAATTGATTTATAGTTGTTCGGACAAATTTTCATTTGCCAAATTTATATTCATCTGTGAATACCATAAAAACTACTACCCCTTCGAAGATAAGTGTTATAAACTACATTATAGTAAGTTAAATTTCCTTTATTTTGAGTGTTGGCAGACATATGTGCGACTTATGGATCTAGAGATATACTTTTTCTAATGTCTAAAATTTTATACGAACCACTAGAAATTAACATTTTGTGAAAAAGATAATGTCAAATATCATAAAAACTACTACTCCTACAAAGATAAATATAATTAACTATTTTTTAGTAAATTTAACTAGCTTCAATTTCAGCGCTGGTAGACATCTGTACTTCCAATGGTTTCTGAAATGATGTTTTTCATAAATGAAACTTATTGTCCGAACAACTATAAATCAATTTATTTTAGCAAATATCATGAAAACTATTATTTCTACGAAGGTAAAGGTCAAACACTTCTTTATAGTCCATTAAACTATCTTTAATTTGAGTGCCAATATATGGTATATCTGTACGTCACATAGTTCCTGAGATATAGATTTCTCAAAATAAATTAACTTACTACTAATCTTTTAGTAGATTTTTAAGAAATTTTACTATTTAAAAAGCTATATCTCGAGAACTATTGGACGTAAATAGCTCTTTTAGGGAAAATATTTCAGCAAATTTACTTTTCTTTAAATAATGTTCTTTTAGATTTTCTAGTGTTGTTGGTAGTTTTTAAGATATAGACCTTCGAATGAAAAAATAATGTTTTTTTAAGGTTTTGAAACAGTCGCCATTTTTTATTCCCCCCTACCTATACTTGGCAGACTCATCAATATTGACTAGTAATTATACCTAATTTTCATTAAAGTAATAAAAAATTGGGGTGAGATAACTGCCTTTTTTTCTTCTCGGCTCTTATAATAAAATGTCTAATGATTTTGTTTTTATTTTTATTTCCACTTATTACTATTTAAAACTTATTGTAGCTAGTAATTAATTTATTAAATAATTAATTTTTAATTTGATTATTATGAATAATTATTCCTGTTTTTCGATTATTAGCGCATATTATTATTTTCTTGACTTCGATAAAGTAGCCTAGATAGGACAAAATTTCGAAGAGGGCCCATGCAAAATATTTATAGAATAACATAAAAAAGGTTATTATATCTTTTTTTTGTTCGATAATCAGAATAAGTAAAAATATTTTTTTATTCCAAGGGGTGAAGTTTTTGAACTCATCATCTAGCTACTCACTTTTCGCTCAACGATTTAGTCCAAACGTATAATGATAATATTTTTTTCTTATCAACTAGTCGTAGATAGAGTTTACCTAAAAGTACATTAAGAATATTTACAATGGTTGTGAACTGAATATATATTTCTCAGTTTTTTTTCTATAGTACTATATATAAATATTTGATATGTGATAAAGGCGTACATTAAGCAGGTGAGTTATTATGGACCATTCAAGCGCATTGATCTACCAGGGCATTCAAAAAGTCCTGTCGTTTTTC
>NW_027109321.1:144564-145085 GCF_000696795.3 Halyomorpha halys
TTTTGATGAATAAAGGTGATTATTTGAAAATATTTATTTATTTATAATTTCCCCCAAAAAAACGACAGGACTTTTTGAATGACCTGGTATATACCATGGCGCTATGAGATTCCATAAATCAGCATTGGATCTGAGAGCAATGTGTTGGAAGACCCGTCATATAGACAAATGACGACTTCTAGTTGAGAGAAAGTGGATTGTGAAGAGGAACTTTTATATTTTATCGCCTCTAGATTTTCAGCGCTCCAAGGGTGTGATGTCTGCAACACATGGCATCCTATAATTCTAAATAGTGAATAAGGTCCTTGAAAACCTATCTTTTCTTCTGATATATTTTGAAAATATCCACTTTCTGATTACAAACCTCTAGAACTTTTCAAATCAAATAGTTGAAAACGAGATTTAACTTTTAACTAAAATTTAAATTTTATTTAGGAAAAAATTGCTTATATTAATACAATACTAAAATAATTATGAGAGATAGTTGACCGTGGATGATAAATGAGGAGAAGATGGTTGGG